>NC_137460.1:164487155-164700007 GCF_964235325.1 Thermobia domestica | reverse complement strand
GTATTCCGAACAAATTGGGGGTCTGGGAGCGAAATCCCACCTAAGCGATGGCTACTATAATATACTTTTATTGTTTTATTGTTGTATAATTATAACTATAATTATACATATTTCTAAATTCTGCTTTTAAGAAATTACCTAATAGAGCCAATTTCCAACCCCCTGTTTCTAATCTGGTCTAATGCGTTTTTTTCTTTACGTACCCAATTATACCACTGCAAAAGAGGAGTATTTGGACAAAATACCCTATACGGTGCTCATGGTCCCGGGTTCGATTCCCGGTGAGAGTACATTTTAACGAAAAAGGTGGTTCGAATTCCACTATAATCAGTAAGTGCACGTCTTCTTCAGCCGTCATGTCATTACCGTAGAACGTTAAACTCAACCAACAAATCAAAATACCCTATGTACAGAGGTCTATACTTTTGTAATAATATCGTATATTTGTCTTCTTGCTCTCTCCTGTTTAAGTGAAAAATTCCTGGATGTACCAGAAATTGAATTCCTTACACATTCTTCTTTAAATACATCAATTGAGTACAGTTGGGAGCTTTTCTTGAGAAATGAACAATTCCATTTGTGTCAAAGTTTATTAGTCAGTGACTCCCCAACTTCTCGTGAATCCTGGGTTCTATACCAATCATAGAAATGTTTTCTTCACCTTTGATACATCAGAAGATTTTGGTACGATTTATGTAGCCGCAATCTTAACGCGCACTTAAGAAAATGTCAACAATGTTGACAAACTGAAATCATGGTGAAAAACGAAACGTAACGGAAATTCAACATCTTGCCCTCAGGAGATGTTCTTCGCATAGCGCCAGAGATCAAAGATAATGTCCCTTTCAGAGAGGCACTGAAAAAAAAATGTCATGGATACGGATCGACGATCGGAACATACCCTCGTATTATGTTGGATAATGAAATTGATAGATTTATGTCAAGCTTCATGTTTTCTTGCGATCACTTTAGTGAAACAAAGGGAAGCTATATTTATATACACAGAGGAGAAATGGGACAGACTTCGTAGCAGATAACAGATGACAGGATAAATACCATCGTCAATATAGCGCTTTCTTTTGTGTAAGTACTGTGCAAGACAGCGCATCTGATAAATCGCGGTGACTAAGTGTGAAGTGAATCATGATACCGCCACGCCTCCGAAACGGAAGTGAGTATTTAATTTAAATCTAGAGAAAGAATATAATTTCATTTAAAAAATTACAAATTCGGGTCATAAAATATAATCTGGGAATCAAGTTTACACCCCCCTCCAGTCCCGGATTCATGTGTGTCCCCTTTTTGCAAATTGAAATTCTGGTCACTTTGAGGGTACGCTCATCTTCCAGGAAGCAAACCGCACCCTCCAAATGATTCTTCTGGATCCGCTAGTGATTCCACAAACAAATATGTATACTCAAATATTTATAAGATGTATAGCGTACAAAATACTACACACTTTTTAACTAAGTAAAGGATAGAAAATCATGGAAATAAACACGAAATAAAGCAAAACATCAATTTCCATTAGAGGCAACGGTAACAAAATGTATAAAACAATATTACTTTTTGTTCTCAATATTTTGTATAAGGATAAGTCATAAGTCTAGCAATATTCTGGTGCACAGTCAGATTAACATTCAAAGTAGACCTATAGCTCCTCGAGTTAATTATCTGGAGCTACCTTCTTGCTAGTTCCTGGTTTCCACGTCGATAGCCCGGAATAGCTAAATAAGAATATCATTCATGTGGGGTAAAGCCCATTACGCTTAGTTTTCTGAGCAGTAACAAACAGTATACATGCACCTATCTACAAACTTGTATAAAGGTAGAAATAGGCTTGTTATCTAACAATAAATGATTAATACTGGTTACAGATTTCATACATAAAATAAAGAATATTATCATACATATCATACATAAAATAAAGAATTTTTGTCAATAATGACCGCTTCTGTCGTACAGACTGTACATATACTCACGTCTTCTATTGATGATTAAGGGATTGTGAAGTAGGTGAAGACAACCGATTTCCTTTTATCTCAGACATATCGTAGTTGAATCGGAAACATTGGTTCAAATCCTGAAGAGCGTAGTGACTGCGAGCATTAATACTGACATTCACATTGTTTTCACTATATGTGATACAAGGACGTGAAGACTTAAAAGCTTCTAGGAGTAACAACATAACAGTTATGGTTCTTCTTTCCTTCACTTGAGGGAGAACCAAAAAATAAGGTATTTATGACTCATCGCATTCTCTCAAATGCAGAAATAAGAGCTATGACGTTTATTCCACCCAATTAATGTTCAGGTTTCTGTATAAGCTTAATGCTTCTGTTCACTTCTGATACCTGTCAAAATAAAGAGCTAATAAAAATAAATGAGATAAGAAAGAGATAAAAAAGAGAGAATGAGATGTATGTATTTAAATTACTTCGTGGGATTCGATTATGGTAACCTGTCTTATTTCTAATATCATTAAAATATTGAAATATAAGATTAGCCAATATTCGCTATTTTTATTTTAACACATCACACAAAGTAACTCTATTCGTTTGAATGTGTTTAACAACTTTTGACTCATTCTATTGAACTTAGTATTGACAGAAAGTAATTAAGGACATTCATATCTACTTATGTATGCTATGAGGCGCGTCTCTTAATTATCCATATAGCCCAAACACATCTGTTATAGATTTTAATAACTAGTTCAAAGTGAACATATATCTGGTGTTGGAAAGTTCAAGTATCAGCAATTCTCTCATTATGTCATTCAAATTATCGGACCGATTAACCAGCAGTCGACATATAGTAGCCAAAACGTTGTAAGATATTAGAGTACGTTTGTTTTATCTTTTCACACTTCCCGCCAGTGCACTTGGTTTTCCTTTAAAGTATTTTCTGCTAGCACTCACGTGAAGGTTTTAATCCAATAGACGTCTTATTGCTTTTGTCGTATACGTGACATTAGTTGTCAGTCAGGGCATCAAATGAGGTCATTGCTATTTGGCGGGTATTTGAAGTGCTCAGTTGCCACACGCGAATAGGTGTGTTACTGTGATTTGTAAGTGGTGTCGCTTTTTGCTGTGTTTCCTAGCGTATTGTAACTGTCAACTTAACCGTGGCGTGGCAAGAATGCGTTTGCAAACAGATCCATCCTATAGGCGGGAAGCGTCCCAAGATGAAACAAACGCACTCTAAAACAATTCCGTAGGAGATGGCCACACCAGTCATACAGATTTGTCTTCGCCTAATTTCTACATATTTCATCCAATGAAGGAAATCTTATTGGATAGAAGAGCCCTCTACCAACAGGAATAACGGGTAAAAGTCTCGGCTCATCTCGATAATAAGCGTATTTCATTATAATTCTTCGGAAGAGTTTAACTTGAAGATGTAGAATTATAACGAAATTTCAGGGACTGGTAAAGAAAGTCATGTGCTTCCAGAATACAGAAGCTTATAGTTAGGTGGCAAATATCTGCTGCCGTAGCAGAAGACTGAATAGAAAATAGAACACTAAACTTCAGTCCATACTCTACAGTTATCAAAATTCAATCAGTCACATCAGAACTGAAATAGTGACATATGGGTGTATTGTACCATGTCAAAGACAATGGTAATTATATTCTGTACTTGCAACCAGTAGTGTATAGTTTGGTATATGTTGGAATTATTTATCCTTTTCAGCACCGAAGCTATATGAGGCGTAGACCTACAGTGGCAGGTGAAAACCGAACCACCATAATGTGTTCAAGTTTCAAATCATTTCCGTGGGAATAGAACACAGTACTCATCACGTTATCGAATAGACCAACAGGCAAGCCAATTTCAACTCTAGATTTCAATACTTGTTGAAAGAAATGAATTGCGGGTAATTGAACGAAATCTAGCGACGAAGATAACAGTGTTTATCGAAATCGTTTTAAATACTAACATTTAATTCCAGACGCAATAAAAAGGGTAATTGGTAACTTCCCATTGCAAATAATCCAGCTTTCAATATTTTGTTTTTTGGATAATTATGTGCCAACAAAATAAAACAAAAGGAACATATGGGACTAGGATAGAATTGAGAATAGTATCCATCTTATCGTGCCGGTGCGATAACTAATTCACTACTCAACTAGTACTGGGTCATAAACACAAACTTTTAAATATCACTTTCACCGTAACAGTAAACCGCAGACCATAGTCCGAGTCTCAACTCCGTTCCCCTACTTTCGAAGTTCCATTGAATCCGCAACAAATGAGGATAATGTAACAAAAATTCTATTGCCCCTTCACTTTTGATAAATCACAGCACACGCTGTTGGATAGTGAACCAAAGACTTCAATGTATTTCATTTAAAACTTATTTTAAGAACCAGATTAAAAACATAATGTTTGTAACCTCATCGTCAAAAGTGCCTTTACATCGCCGTGACAGGTATGTGACCGTGCAGTACTCTAAGGAAGAGATGCTTGCATAAGAATTTGTGATTAATTTTGAAGAGTTTTTGACTAAGGAAATAACGTAAGTATAGGGAGTAAAGACACATATTTGAAGCATCAGTGCACTGTGGGTAAAGACACAGATTTGAAGCATCAGTGCACCATCACCTCTGAAAAGATTTGTATTCTCAGTTTTTAAAATTATAACCTTATATGTTAAGTTAAACACCACATCTGCCGCTGATAGCGTAGATCATCTCACTTTTTAAAATTGCCTATTTGTCCATACATTAATCTGTAGACATGATGTAGATAGAAGGGAAAGAAAGAGATATATCTGTAAGATTTATGTAATTCACTAATAGGCTATAGGGACCGACTGAGATAATTACTGCTACTAGCGCTTTTAACTATTTAGGAATTTACTACGACATGTGCGCAGGACACTTTTCTAAGTCCTAAATCTGTGCGTGAATTATTTAATTTTCCTCACTGTAATTATTTGAGAATGGAAACTGATTACGCTGAACGTGATTATGTTTTGCTGTCATTAAACTTTTGGCCGTAATAAATGTAAATAAGATTCTTATTATTATAAAAAAGACGTATTTATTCCGTGTATAGAACAATATAATGCAGCAACTAAGCTACATCATAATCACTTACGCCCGCAGGACTTTTTCCAACTGGGAGGGGGGGGCAAAAGACCGATATAGAGTTTTTCGTTTTATTCTCTCTATATATTAAGTTAAAAGTCATAACATTTATCATTGATAGCGTATATCGCCTTTCCTCGCTGTAGCCTATTAGTCAGAACATTCATCTCCAGACATGACATCGAAAGATGATAAAGAATGAGATATGAACAGTGGCGTAACTAATTTTACTGCGCCCTGGATCGATCGATCATCAACTTACTCATACCCGCCCCTGCCCCAAGCATTTCAGCTGCTGCGTTACATATACGGTTCAATGTCAGAAGGACCAAACAAAAGGGCAAAGACAGAAAGGCCCGAGTCAAAACGGCCCCGGTCAAAAGGGCCCTACGTCAAACAGGGACTGGTCGAAAGGGGCCCCGCTAAAAACGGCCGGAGTCAAAATGGCCCCACGTTAAAAGGGCCCGGGTCAAAAGGTCTTCGCAACAAAAAGGCCCGAGAATCGCTTGTTAACACAACGCAAAAATTTGCGATTTAGGTGGCGATAATAAACCTAACAATTATAATGACTGTGTGCATTTTTGTGTTACGTTACTATACTCAGAATTTTTGCCAAGATTGGTACGGAATGACAACCAACGTTAGTAACAGACGTTGACATTGATGGAAGTGACATTGGTAAAAATTAACATTTTACGAATTCAATGCACAAGTGGTTAACTGTGCAAAGGTATGATGGAATTTCATTTACGGCGGAAAACATTAATGGTCTCGAAACAAAAGTTCAAACAAAACTCATCTAACACTTTTTGTTCATTGATATGCATATTTTGATTATTATACTTATTATTATATTACTTTTATTACTATTATTATCATTAATAATAATAACTATCTACAAGGTCAGTGGTAGCCCATGCCTTCAAACCAGTATATGCCACTGCTTGAAACTATGAACTCTACATTAACATCGGTCGTCTATCGATCATTTTATGTTACTCCCTCCCACTCTTCCAAGATGTGCAAAGGTGTGTCTGTCACCCCTTACCCCAAAGCATGGAAAGCAAACAAAATTTCGCAAACACAGCCAGGGGCAGAGAGGGAGTGACAGAACGCACACAGCTCGCTGTATAGCTCCAAGAGATCCATGGGTAATTATAGTTGCCCTCTTGTTACAACGCGTTCAGTCAAGGCGCACCTATCAAGGTCGGTTCCGCTAGTAGAACACGCAGTTGACTGTTAGAAAACAAGTGCAGCATTCAACTAGTACCTTCTGTTTACTTTTCACGAATATTTTTCACCTTCATGCGTACAGGTTACGTATTGTGTAATTTAATTGACATGCTGTGTCAACTATATATTCCCTAAAAAGATATGAGTACTCAAAAGGCAAAAACATGTAACTATATTTCTTTTCCTTTTTCTATTAGCCAGTGGAAGTTTGTATGGTTGTTTCAACATCCTTGTAGTTTGCTTAGGATTCACTTCCTCTTTTTAGTTGAGCTTTTGGTTATGAATACCACCGCGACAAGCTGTGGTTCTTATGATAGTGGCGTATTTTCGCCCGGAGAAATTACGGAAATAATAAATAATGTAGACTCCGATGTTTTTGAAACGGACGATAAATGTAGTTTGTAGGAAGATTCTATCATCAATTTATATGACACACGTACCTCTTTTTATTTAAAAATATTGTGTGGTATACAATATACAGAATTCAAGATGGTTGCCATGATATACACTAAATCTTTAACGCAATTTCTACACCAATGTCAAATTGTAACATTTGCTTTTTCTCCATCTGTGCGTCTCCTTGTTACTACCCTATCATGATACATTTTTCTATTAGATACATATGTTAAACATAGCATACTCTGTCTCAAACAGATGATGTGTCAAAATGTGTTCACATTCTCATTTGTGAAAATATTCAAGCCTAAGCTGAAGTGTAAAATCATAACATTTTACATTTAAAACAATATTGTTGATATTCAATATGGTGGAATTCAAGGTGCCTTCCATGGCGACCACACTCCAAATCAATGCAGTTTTTGCAATAATACCAATTGTATGTAACATTTATTTTTCCTCCGTCCACGCATGTCGTTATTATTGTTCTGTCCCAATACTTTTCCACTAGCCCTGTATATAGATCCACATATGTCTTCTCACAGCAAAATTAATCTAATCTTTTTCACAGAATATTTTTATACTATACTTTGATCCAGGGTTAAAAATGGAATTTTAGAACTAAGTGGAAAGTCAACAATAGAGAAAGTTTGATTGGGCTATGTCACGAGGAAACCAACTCCGAAATACGAGAGTGCAAGCAAACTTTCATGAAGAACGATTTAAGCGATAGCGATTGTTACAGAACAATCAACAAGCAAAGAAAACTAATAGCACCATTCAAATTTCCTATTTGTTACTAATAACCACAGATATTTTTCCTTCTTTTTACAAACACTTCAATTTACTAAGGGGATACTATTCCCTTGTGCATGCGTGATCTCCACTCTTGCTTTGATCTCAAGCTTTTTACCCGTGGAGCCGTATTTACCGGGCCCTTTTGACCCGGGGCCTTTCTGACTTGTGCCTTTTGGATGCAGGGCCCTTTTGACTCTGGCCTTTTTGTCGCGGGACCCTTTCAACCAGGCCGTTGACGCATGGTCGTTCTTACTCGTGCCCTTTGGCAGCGGGGCCTCTTTTGACCCAGGTCCGTTTGACGCAGTTCCCTTTCGACTCGGGCTCTTTTGTCGTGGAACACTTTTGACCTGGGCCCCTTTAACTCAGGCCCTTTTGTCGCGGAGACCTTTTTACCTGGGCCCTTTCGACGCGGGACTGGTTTGACTCGTGCCCTTTTGTAGCAAGTCCTATTTTGACACTGGTCCGTTTGACGCAGGGCCCTTTTGAATCGGACCCTTTTGTCGTGGAACTCTGGACCCGGGTCCTTTTGATGAGGGACGTTTTGATTTGGCCACTTTTGACTCGGCCCTTTTGTTGCGGAGGTCTTTTGATAAGGGCACTTTTGACGCGGGGCCGTTTGAGTCGGGCCCTTTTGCAGTTGGGCCTCTTTTGACCGGGGCCCATTTGACGCAGTTCTCTCTTGACTAGAGTCCATTTGTCGCGGACCAATTTTGACCCGGCCCTTTTGATGAGTCGAGCGGTGTAAAGTAAAATCTTTTAAAAAAATTGTTATTTGCATGAGATACCGTTATCACTGCAATCGACAACTGGTACTTCAGTACAAAGAGAGCGTTACACAAACGTGCAGTCTTAAGATACTTTTTAACATGTATATGAATTGCCCAATTCAAAATTGATTATCCTGAATCTAATTGTCTCTTTCTCAAACCAAAGGCCGTGGGGGGTGGGTGAGGACTCTCATAATTTGTACATGAGAGATACTGGCGACCATCATTTTTGGATTGTTGAGTGCGTCTGATTTTGAACTTTTGCACCCTGAGTTAGTACATATGTTTTTATATTTGATGAATAACATTTACTATGTTATTTTGTTGGTTGGATCAGGGCATAATGTCCCTTTCAGCATGTATTCAATATGAGACATGTACCACTGCTTAACATGGAATTAGAACCACATGAGCTCACCGGGAATTGAACCCGGGTCTCCCGTCTTGAAGTTGTGTACGCGCTTGACGACAAAGGAATACTGATATACAGATACCTATCAATTCAATGAAACACCTGAAAAAGTGTAACTTACTAGATTACTATAGGGCTGCACTACTTTTCGCCCTTAGAACAGCTCTGATGCGATTTAATAGAGTCATAGATGAGGTGGTTAGCAAGAGTGGAATACTGCATCATTCTGCGTGTAGTTCTCTCTACGTTGGATTCGTGTCTCGAAAACAGGTATAAGTCCATTATTCGGCGGGCCAGAGGTAGTGTTCAATTTCATCTACATGAGCCTCAAATCACGACACAACAGCTTCAGCTGTATGAATGGGCACATTATCATCCTGGAATATGGCATAATTAACCGGAAACACCATCCCGCGCATAGGATACAAACCGTCCCCCAAAATCGGATCATAATCACAGCAAGGGTGAGACCGGTAAGCGTCAACATAGAACCCCAAGAAAGCCAAGATATTGCCTCCCACATGGTCACAAAGTGTCCACCATGTTTCATGGCTGGGCGGAGACACTGCATATCATACGCTTCTCTGGGTGTCTGACCACATAAACACGGTCGTGATTTGAAATATAATGAACGAAGACTCATCGAACAATATCACACGTTTCCAGACATTAGCAGTCAATGCTGCATATTCGCGTCAACATAGGCGTCGTGCTAAACTTTTACGATCCCTTATCAACAGTTTCAGTTGTGCAACAAACACATTATGTCCCTATCATGCAATTCGGTGTAACGCTCCCATCCGTAGCCTAGCGGAGAAAGTGGGAAAAACCAATCCAGCCTGGCCGCAGAAGGGGCTTCACACGCACAAACACCCGGAAAGCTCAGGCTATTATTTCAATTCGAAAATCCAGAGGGGTAATAATTCATAAATTAACATTAATTATATAAACAAATAACAACACAACAAATTCAGGAATAAATGTTTATTACAAATAAATTACAATAATCTGTATTTTTGCTGTCAAGTCAAAATCTGGATTCATCAATTATTTTATTTCTCGGTTTGAGAAAAGACAAAAATAATATAATTCTAAAAAGAATCATCCGCTGAATCGTAAATCTTTTAATTTGAAAAATAAACTATATTCTCCAGTCTAACCAGGAACCTCTCAAGTTTGACTCAAATATATTCTAGGCTAGTCAAGGACCTCTCTCGCTTAACGCTAGTATTAATACTCCAGGCCAGTCTAGGACCTCTCTTGTTTAATAATATATTCCTTTCTTTAAGACAAGAAATTAATTCGTACCTTTAATCAATATTGAGTGATTTCCTTTTCTTTCAAACCGAAGAAAAAGTTTCCGTAGATACTTATTAAAAAATACTATTTTTACTAATTTAACACAAATTAGCTTGGAAAGAAAATTTTACAACGTCAAGCAACTGCGAATGACTTTACTACATCCAATCGAATGCGTTGCAACATCGAAACATTTCAAACATAAGCTGGTCAAACATTACTCCAAACAAAACGAACAATTCAAACGATTTTTACTTTTTAGAAAAGAAGAATTAAATTTTTCTTTCAGTTTTTTAGTATTCAAATCAGTATTAATAAGATGTTCGAATTTTACTCCTGGAATCAAAAACATTAAATTCAAACCTGTAATGAACATAGGGTAAATAGTACACCTCAAAGGTTTCGTTTACAATCCCTCCACCTTTGTTCCCCTGGATTTGCCGAGCTTACTCGCGATAATTTTATATATTCCGCTGAAAATCTAGCCAAATGGAAGCCAACAAGACAACCCACTGGAAACACAGAATGGACGCAGACAGACAATGTAATAGGAAAATTGAAAAATCACTCACCTTTGAAAATCCACGTTTTTTACCTCAACTTTTGTAGTTTTTCTGCCCTCAATTGCCTTGGACTCACTTATCACAACAAGAATAATCCACTGTATAGCGAGGTTATGCTCAGGATTCAATTTAAACGATCCCAATTCAATCAAAAACTCAAATGAGAAAATGGGACGTAGATCCACAATTTCCCACATTCACAAATTTGAGAATAAATTCAGAAATAATTATAATTATGTGATTCTGAGTATTGCTAACGCACTTTTCTGTAATTTGCTTGCTAACAGAAACAGAGAGAGCTACACCAAGTCTCCCTTCCAACACTTTTATCAAATTTTCAGGCAACACTAATTTCACTATTTTTGCAAGAAAAAGCAAATACACGTAATATTGCACTAAATGTAATATTACGATAATCATAATCCTCACTTATTATGGATATTCTTATTTCACTTCAATAACACACTCTTCTACAACGAAGACTTCAAGACAAGAAAGGTGAACCAAACACGAAACGTCCATTTAGATTCGTAATCCATTCGAACAACCAAAACCATCCAGATGTTGCACGTTCGGAAATCACAGCCCAAGTCAGCTAGCCGAGGCAAGCTGCTTGCGGCCGCAATTTTGTGACCATGCGCAAAGGTATGCCAGCGCATAAGCCAAGACCTTGAAGTTCTTGGTTACGAAAGGCAAAGGAAATCTTCTCACAAGCGTTATTTTTACATTCAAATCTTTCTCTCCTATTTTTAAAAAGAAATCGATGATGATTTTTTTATAAAGCTTATGTCTCCGTCTATAACACATAATATTAAATACATTAATATTATTTTTACCATTTTCCTTATCGTAGATTTACATTTTTATTTTATTATAATTTCTTCTTTTTTTTCCTGTGACTTGTAACGGGCACGTTACAAACTCGCCACCCTGGAAAGAAAAATTCTCAAACCAAGAATTTTTCGACATCTTCTTCTTCGCAAGCTACGAAACACAAAAAGATCATAAGACACAATTTTAACAATATATATATATATAAACAACAATATACTTTAAAAACCACTCTCAACTGACTAACAATATTATATATATATAACAAACAACGTTAAATATTCTAAACTTTTTTCAATTTTTCAAAAATAATTTTTTATTTAATATAATGTTATTTTACTATATTTACATTTTTTTATTTCACTATAGCTCAAAAAAATTTTATTTCAATATATATATATATATATATATATATATATATATATATATATATATATATATATAAAGTTGTTTTACTATATTTACAATTTTTTCACTATGGCCATAGTAAAAATCTATATTTACAATAATAAATAATAATTTAAATTTAATAAAAATAGCAATAATAAACTGATAAATTTTCATATTTACTCACATATTTAATGAAATTGCAAATTCATTGAACCATAAACTAGTAGTAAATTTTAAGGATAAAGCAAGGTCTTCCAAGGAATTTTAATATTTGTCCCCAACTTTATCTAGGTTTCTTCTATCTCTATATACCTTTACTTCTGAAACATGGGATCGGCGATAAGAATCTAAAGTATCATTTTCGTCAGAAACAAGTATCGTATTTGGAGTTAAGAAACTCCTCACTACAAACGGACCATACCACTTATCTGCTAAGGACTTAGCTATTTTATCCTTCAACGAAGATTTAACGTGAGTTTTTAATAACACACTATCGCCAATACTGAAATTTACAGGGTTTCTTCTTCTCGTCATCAGCTTCCGTCGTTTACTCCAGCTCCTTTCCATGTTTTCAATAGCGTTATTCTACAATTCAGCCGATGACTTCCCACCATAGTCTGAACTGACGATGTTCCATCGATTCTCTAATGGTGTAGAATATGAACGTCCGTAAAACAATTCGATAGGACACATCTTCAGTCCCTCATGCTCGCTAATATTCAGTGTAAACTGTAAATGAGGAATAAGATTGCTCCATAGATGTTGCTTCTTCGATATATAGGCACGTAACGCCGCCTTTAAAGTTTTTATGAATCTCTCAACTGCATTTCCTCCAGGGTGATAAGGACTGAGTCGGATATGGCGGATCCCTAATCCAAACAAGAAGGTTCTAAATTTATCCGATACAAAGATGGAAGCATTATCAGTCGATATGGCCTCCGGAAAACCTATCCGACTGAAAATCTCCATCATTTTATTTGCCACCACAGTTGAATTGATGGTCCTCAACTTTTCCAACACAACGAAGCGACTGTCTTTATCAACTCCAATCAAAATAAACTTATATCCCTGAGAATTAGGGAGAACACCGACGATATCAAACATTAATCCTTTTACTGAATTCGGAAGCTAGATGACCCATCTTCTTCTGATTAACTTCTTTTGATTTCTGACAAATATCACATGTAGAAAAATAGTCTCTAACATCCTCTTTCATTTTTTCCCAAGTAAATTTCCTCATCAGCTTTTTTAATGTCTTATAAGTACCAGAATGACCTCCGACTATTCTGTCGTCATGATGATATTCTATCAAAACCTTACGTAGTTTTTTAGGAATTACTACCTTAAATGGATTCATAACAGATTTAGTTTTCTTCATGAGCATTTTATTATTAAGAAGGTATCCTGAAATACTTTCCCCACGCTCTAATTTCTCTATTATTTCCTTCAGCTCTTATCGCTGTAATTTATCGATCGAATCTTCTACTAAAGGAAGTTTCCACTTATTGGCTATTTCCATGTTCTTCTTGAAAGCAGCTAGTCCTACAGGTCCTTCCATAATGTCGAACTCAAAAGGATCATAAATCCTTGTCAGAAAGTCCGCAACGGTATTGTCTGCTGATCTGACATGTTTTATCTTAAAATTAAACTGACAAAGTATTTCTACTAATGGACCATATTTCAGGAGTCTCTTGCTATTATTCAAAATCCAAGTTAACGCCTTGTTGTCGGTTAGTACGTCAAATTCATTTATCAGATAATGTTTATAACGTGAAATAGTTCTAACCAGGCTGATAAACTCTATTTCATATATGCTTCGGTGCTTATCAGCCTCCGAAAGCCGTTTACTAAAGTAGTCAACAGGTTGAAGATTGCCATTCTCATTCTCCTGTGAGACGCATCCAGCCACGCTCTTCCCAGAGCCGTCCACGTTTACAATGAACCTCTTGTTTAAATCCGGCGTTTTTAATACGACATTTTCAATTAAAATGTTCTTTAACCTGTCTAGCAACATTTGATGCTCCTTCGTCGATTCAAATTTCACCTTAGGTGACTTCAAGGCACTCAAAGGTCCCATTAATTCTTGAAATTCAGAAGCAAACCTTGAATAGTAGTTAAATAAACCTAGTATTTTCATAAGGCCACGTCTATATCTAGGAGGAGGAATATTTTTAATGGCTGACACCCTACTAGGATCGATTTACATTTGATCCCCTTCTATCACATATCCTAAATAGTTAATGCGTCTGTAAAAGAACATACATTTGTCTGGGGACACAGTAATACCATAATCTTTAAATCGTTCGAATACCATTTCAACCGTTTTCATATGTTCTTCGATGGAATTGGAAGCTATCAGGACATCATCGAAAAATAATTTAACACCCTCTTCTCTCATATCTCCTAAGACTTTTTCCATTGCTCGAGACAAAATATTACTTCCAGTCTTAATTCCTACTGGAAGACGAGTATACTGATATCACCCTTTTGGAGTTACAATAGTTGTAATGTCTCGGGAACCTTTATCTAACTGGATTTGAAAATACGCACGGCGTAAATCTATTTTCGTGTACACGCGCTTATCAGCTAAACCTGTAAGGCATTCTTCTAAATTAGGAGACGGATATACGTCATTCACTATAAGAGAATTAGCCTTAATGTAGTTCCCAACAATACGATGAGTATTATTCTTATTCCGAACCAGAAAACCGCTACTGGCAAAGTTAGAATGATCAACTTCCTCTAGAATACCCTGATCCAATAACTCTTGAATTTGATCATAAAAATCTTTTCTTTGTTTTTTGGAATAGGAAATGGTGTATCTTTAAATGCTTTATTATCCTTAAGATATAAACTACCAATAAAATTTTTAATACACCCTACTCTATCTGATATCACGTTTTTATATTTAGCCTTTATAGAATCAATGAAAGAGATCACCTCTGGTTCATTGAATCTCCAAGTATTCCGATTATCATTTTGGTTTTAAAACTGTGTGCATTCCGGGTTTTTCACCTGCATGGTAGTCTGATCATGTAAACTATCTGATGTTCGAGGCTCGTCCGAAATAAACTTTTTATTTCTCTGAATCAACTTGTGAAAGTTTTCAGCTTGATCGATATCAATATCTGATATCTCAGAGCCGCTGCTACCATCTAATGAATTCATCTTATCCACTTTATTCACTGGACCACTGCTATGTCTAAGCTCCACTTTCTCTTCAGCTAAGTTTTTATCCTGAGTTATCACTAAAGTTTTATTCTTTGATCCTTTCCTCCTACGAATCCTACGCTTGATTTTCTTTCCACTAGTATTCACATCGGGTTTCACAACACTATCCTGATCCTTATCTGGCAACCTAGCATTGTTCGCCGAATGTTCACTTTGACCAAGTTCAACATTCCGAACTGCAGATGTTAAACCAACAACCAAAGGTTGATTCGACTTTTCTTTTGAACTATTTTTATTTCCTAATTTTTTCATTAACCGAGAATTCGCAATGCACTGTCTCGAATTCTCTAAGTTAATTTCTGCTATTTCATTTACACCACTCTGATTTCCATGAAAACGATCAATCACTGAGACACAACTGCCCCTTGAAGATGAATCATTATACTGAGTCCCAACAGGATTTGTAACTTCGGACCTTTCAATCACACCACCCAGTGTTTCCCAAAATTCGTACGACTTTCATCCTTCCACATGGATTCAATGGAATCTTCGATTTTACGAACGTCTCCAACTTCTGAATCAATCATAGATCTCAGATGATTCAGCTGGATAGCACTAGGCGCTGGAATTTCTAATAATTTGGATTCAAGATCTAAATAATCCAAATCACACTGAGTACTCGCATCATTTTTCCGAAAATTAAATCCATCCTCACAAATAAAAATTGAGGCCATAAAGTTCGAAACAGAAGAACTATCTCGTTTATTAGAGTGATGATCAGTTAACATTTCATCCTTTTGGCCAGACTCATCACCAGATTTAAATCCCCTCAAATGTTTGTTATGTTGAATCATCTTCTTATAATTTAATCTAACCCGTTTCTTTCCACCGCGTAGAATCAAACAGTTTCTAGCATAATCTATAACTGAGTTTGTTGATCGTAAGAAAGGCGTTCCCAGAAGACACATGCAAGGCCACTGTTCCACAATCTTAAATGATATTCTCTCAAAATGACCTGAGAGATTCAAAGACAATATTATCTCCCGGTTCGTTGAAAAATTTAACCCAGACGGAGCATTTACCACCTTTTCAGGAGTCAATTTAATAAATTTTTCTAATCCGCAAAGCCGAACTAAGTCCAGTCGAACAATGTTAAAACTTGAACCTCCATCCACACAAATGTCTGTTAAATAATTATGAATCTTACCAACCACAAATGAAGCGACGGTATTATCCATTTCATTAGGAATAGTGTTAACTGAAGCATTAGGTGCTTTAAATTGATCAGACCATTCATTCGGAATCTTGTTTTTTCTATGAACCTGAGGTTCTACTTTCAAACGATTCTTTACATTAGTAGGGTAAGAATTATTTAATCCTTTATTCAAAGAAATATTTTTATCACCCACTGGAAATTCTCGATTTTTAAAACCTTGATCAGGGTTTAACATTACTAAATTAGTCTTTTTCCGAGAAGAACCCATCTCCCTATTATATTCCAATTGATTTCTAAAATTTAATTCATGTTTATCAGCAATATCCATTAACTCGGATCGGGTAGCTGGGATGTAATAATTCAACATTTTATATCTATGATTTGGATTCATGCCACCTACTATGATATTTACCATGTCTGACTCACTATCCATAAAATTTAATACATTCATAGCAATTACTATAGATCTTACATACTGATTAACTGATTCAGACAGGCGTTGACGTCTATAAATTCTATCCGAAATAAGTGAATGCAATGCAACAGGCATAATAAAATTGTTAACAAGCCTAGATTTTAACTCATTCGAAGCTATTTGATGATTTAATGCTAACAAAATTTCTTTTAATAACGAACCTTCACATTTCCCGACAAGAACAGAAAGAATCATACTCAAAGAGTAGCTAGTATCCATTAAAGTTTCCTCAATTTTAGCTAATATCTCAAAAACTAGCAAACTATTACTGCCATCTGTTGTTTTAAATTCCTTAAATTTTGACTCTAGAAAATCATTAGTTCTTTTAAATGTATACTTCATCAGGAGATTATGCTCAACATTTGAAGATTCATTAGTCCTAGGCAAAGTTGGCAACCCTGTTAACACATTGTCACCCATTTGAGTTCTCTTAGGTGGAGCACCATACTGCGGATGTAATGAAGTCTTGGGGGTTGAATTTCTAATTTGAGAAACCCTTCGGTAATAATCTCTAAGATTCAAATACCTAGAAGAAACCTCATTCTTATCAGGACCTGAATTTCCAAAATTTATCGAATTCCTATCATTATTAGAACCAGAACTCATTAAAGGCTCATTAAAAGTAACTTGCCTCTGATCTCGAAACGATTCATTCAAACTCCCAATATTAACAAATCTACTAAAATTGTATTCATCCGCAGGTGACTGCGAACTACCTCCACAATCAAAATTATTAACTCTCATAGCTGGTTGTCTAATATGAAAACTCCCTTGAGTTGGCGGAGTCAGTGACATATTCAACTGTCCAAAATCAGATCTAGTATCTGTTTCAAGATTACCGGTTCTATCTACAGTTATCAATTCGGAATATTGCTCCGGAATATCAATACTCACATACTCCATCGGATTACACATAAGTAATATTAAAGAACAATACAGATATAAATACAACATAAATAATATAACTATAATACATACAAAATACAATACTAACTACGAACACTACTGCGACCCAGAATTTTTTGACCAAATGGAAATAATCCTAATAATTCCTTGCTTTACCTTAATTCTAATCTATCAAAGATACTAGTAATTCATAAATGAACAATAAGTTTCAATTAGCAATCACGAATTTAATTCTGAAATGCAAAAGCAAGATGCGAAATTCCAAAAATAACAACGAGTTTAATACTTAGATCAAAAGTAATAACAAACGGACTTGAAATACTTACAACAACAAAATTTAAATAACGGACATGAAATACTTACAACAAAAAATCTGACTTGGAATACTTACAACAAAAAAAAATATCGGACTTGGGCTGTGAGCAATTTGTAACGCCCCCATCCGTAGCCTAGCGGACAAGGTGGGAAAAACCAATCCAGCCTGGCCGCAGAAGGGGCTTCACACGCACAAACACCCGGAAAGCTTAGGCTGTTATTTCAATTCGGAAATCCAGAGGGGTAATAATTCATAAATTAACATTAATTATATAAACAAATAACAACACAACAAATTCAGGAATAAATGTTTATTACAAATAAATTACAATAATCTGTATTTTTGCTGTCAAGTCAAAATCTGGATTCATCAATTATTTTATTTCTCGGTTTGAGAAAAGTCAAAAATAATATAATTCTAAAAAGAATCATCCACTGAAACGTAAATCTTTTAATTTGAAAAATAAACTATATTCTCCAGTCTAACCAGGAACCTCTCAAGTTTGACTCAAATATATTCTAGGCCAGTCAAGGACCTCTCTCGCTTAACGCTAGTATTAATATTCCAGGCCAGTCTAGGACCTCTCTTGTTTAATAATATATTCCTTTCTTTAAAACAAGAAATTAATTCGTACCTTTAATCAATATTGAGTGAAGATTTCCTTTTCTTTCAAACCGAAGAAAAAGTTTCCGTAGATACTTATTAAAAAATACTATTTTTACTAATTTAACACAAATTAGCTTGGAAAGAAAATTTTACAACGTCAAGCAACTGCGAATGACTTTACTACATCCAATCGAATGCGTTGCAACATCGAAACATTTCAAACATAAACTGGTCAAACATTACTCCAAACAAAACGAACAATTCAAACGATTTTTACTTTTTAGAAAAGAAGAATTAAATTTTTCTTTCAGTTTTTTAGTATTCAAATCAGTATTAATAAGATGTTCGAATTTTACTCCTGGAATCAAAAACATTAAATTCAAACCTGTAATGAACATAGGGTAAATAGTACACCTCAAAGATTTCGGGTACAATCCCTCCACCTTTGTTCCCCTGGATTTGCCGAGCTTACTCGCGATAATTTTATATATTCCGCTGAAAATCTAGCCAAATGGAAGCCAACAAGACAACCCACTGGAAACACAGAATGGACGCAGACAGACAATGTAATAGGAAAATTGAAAAATCACTCACCTTTGAAAATCCACGTTTTTTACCTCAACTTTTGTAGTTTTTCTGCCCTCAATTGCCTTGGACTCACTTATCACAACAAGAATAATCCACTGTATAGCGAGGTTATGCTCAGGATTCAATTTAAACGATCCCAATTCAATCAAAAACTCAAATGAGAAAATGGGACGTAGATCCACAATTTCCCACATTCACAAATTTGAGAATAAATTCAGAAATAATTATAATTATGTGATTCTGAGTATTGCTAACGCACTTTTCTGTAATTTGCTTGCTAACAGAAACAGAGAGAGCTACACCAAGTCTCCCTTCCAACACTTTTATCAAATTTTCAGGCAACACTAATTTCACTATTTTTGCAAGAAAAAGCAAATACACGTAATATTGCACTAAATGTAATATTACGATAATCATAATCCTCACTTATTATGGATATTCTTATTTCACTTCAATAACACACTCTTCTACAATGAAGACTTCAAGACAAGAAAGGTGAACCAAACACGAAACGTCCATTTAGATTCGTAATCCATTCGAACAACCAAAACCATCCAGATGTTGCACGTTCGGAAATCACAGCCCAAGTCAGCTAGCCGAGGCAAGCTGCTTGCGGCCGCAATTTTGTGACCAGGCGCAAACGTATGCCAGCGCATAAGCCAAGACCTTGAAGTTCTTGGTTACGAAAGGCAAAGGAAATCTTCTCACAAGCGTTATTTTTACATTCAAATCTTTCTCTCCTATTTTTAAAAAGAAATCGATGATGATTTTTTTTATAAAGCTTATGTCTCCGTCTATAACACATAATATTAAATACATTAATATTATTTTTACCATTTTCCTTATCGTAGATTTACATTTTTATTTTATTATAATTTCTTCTTTTTTTTTCCTGTGACTTGTAACGGGCACGTTACATTGGGGCGGAATGATTTCGACATAGGCTGTAAGAACTGGTGTTCACAGCCGTGGGTCACTTTGATCACAGTCGCACGACAGTTCTAAATGACAATCAGCTTTAATGTTCGGCAGTGCCTGTAACAGGGGGCTTCATTCCAACCTCTGTTCTTTTTCGCTAACCTGTTTTTGCCGTGAGTTTTGTTGGCAGTAATAATCTTAGGCACTGATCCTCACAATATACTCAACACATATAGCACTTTCGTCACACCAACAAATTGACCTCATTGAAAATAAGAGGCTACCTATTTTACACTATCACTGTCTGTTCAGATCGCTGCACACTGCTATTATATTGCTCTTCATATATAGTTTCCCCTAACACATCACCAGCATCTTTATGCCTCTTCTATCAGTAAACAGAAAACAGTCTTGCATTTATTTGTTGAAATTTCAGTTTTTTCTAGCACTAAAATTATATCACACGTGAACTGATAGTTCTTGAATCCGAACAACCAGAAATCTGACCAAGAACTCCTAGCGGTGCAACAAAAGTGCGTTCGGTAGCTACTATTCCAGCTCGTGAGCTGAAGATCTTTTTCAGTTTAATGTTGCATAATTATCCATCAAGGCTAAAAGAGACGGTGGATGATAGTGGAATGACAAAACGGGAGATCACCGAGAAAAGCCATAAGCATGATGTTTGTCCACTGCAAAGTCCATTTGGTTCGGCTGGATTGAGCCAAATACCCCATGCGCCACAGGTGAGAGATCTACTACTGAACCACCCATGCACCGAAACGAATTATTGTATATGATATTACAGAATCACATTTTAACATTACCGTCACAAAGAAACTTTTACAAAATCAATTTAAACCAAAAATACCCACACGAACTCATGTGGATTTTGTTTTTCAAAGCCTAGTGAATACTGTGTTTTAACAAAATTCGTTTCAAATTAATTAAATAGTAGTTATATTTCTTCTTTAAGTTGCTTGAACGAGTGGATTGTTTCCGTGAACTAGCTGGAAACATGCAAAGCCCGATCCCTAACAAATAACACGAAGACTTAAGACTCCTAAGTCAGAGAACATGCGTTATTTATACTAAATTTTGTTTAAAATACGTAAGTTTCTCTAACCTAATTTGTAAGCATTAGTTCTATATGTACTTGTTTTTGCACACTTTTTTTTTTTTAAATCAACTTTTTGCATTTCACAAACCTCCAATAGTACCAAGCTAAAGCAACAATTCTCTCACTTCTTGACAGTACTGTCATATAACCATTATAGATACCGGTATTATGTTCCATGTTGCATATAATTATGTTGTTATGTAGCTCTTTCAGTACTAGGTCATACTTGAAGATAAATAACACTCAAACAGAGAGAAACAGAACGCCTTCTGCAGTGGTGCCCACCCCCCTCATATCCGTGACGCACCCCCCTCAATTGTCTATCCGTAGGTGTTCTTCCATAAAAAAAATCTTTTCGATTAATTTTTACACCCCCTCAAACATATTTATATAGATTTCTAACCCCCAAATATTTCAATGACGCAGTTTGCGTCATAGCTCCCCTTTCTGGGCACCCCTGCCTTCTGTCATAGGGAATGACTTTTGATTGCTGAAATTCTTCGGTTCCCCTTACCTTACAGGTATGACATATGCGTAAATTATATATAAGGAGTATTCAAAAAGAAACGAGCAGAAGGCTGTAATGTTCACACCGGTGATAGAATGATAATATTGTTGCGTGTGTAACAAATAGGTGTTCCGACAAGAGAGCGGAAGTTCACAACCCGCGGCTAGAATCACATGTGCAAGCCACGCAGCGACGGAAATACGCTAGTTGTCGCCCGGGGCAAGAACTCGCCTTAGATCCTCCCTGACCAATCAAACCAAACCACTGTCCCAAATATTTGTTCAATTTTGCGACCTCCCAATCCGGCGCCCGGGGCATATAAATAGTATATTACCTCTAATTTCCATATGCTAATTTGCAACACTCCAGCAGTACGATTGCTTCTAGACAATATGAGTCATTTTGCCCAGAAAATGCATTTGCAGCATTAATAATTGTGCTCCTAATTTAAACTTGCCGTTATAAAATGCAACTTCTCAAAGTAGTAACAATACAGTTTAATCAAACGCAGGGTATATATGTAATTGCTTTTTATATGCCTTCTTCACTGGTCAAATGGCTCACATGCACACCTTTAGTGCACATGTTCCTCTGTTCGACTTGCGGTAGAAGTACATTAAATGAGTTGAGTTGATTTTCTGCTTAACGTCCCATGTAGCAGCGAGGCTACATGAGACGTTGACATATTCATTAACGTGGAATCCAAACCACATGAGCTCCCGCCGGAAATCGAATCCTAGTCTTCCAGGAAGTGCATTGAAATATAAACGCATTACGATGGTTCAAATTCTACCTTAAATTGAAAGTCTGAATCTCATATAGTTTCAGTACTGAAAGGGACACTAAAGTATAATTCAACTAAACGAAGATTTTAGATTGGTTCACCTATTATTAATCTGTACATGAAGGTGTAACAGGATTCATTTTGTAGTTCCACAGCTTTTTTTTGGGTTAAATTTACACTTATCTTTCACTGTGCTCTTATACAAACATATTAAGTATTGCTAAATTTATGTATATATAACGAAAAAAGTTCAGTCAGCCATATATACGTGTATCTTTGTTACTCAATTACTTCGTTAAACATACAGAACCTAAATCCAACAAAATTTGAATTTTAGATAAAAGTTAGTAAAACTATTATTTGTGAATATTGATATTCGAACACTGAAACTTTTAACTATTTACCCTATAATGTTAAAATATAATGTAACAAACCTATTTTCTGGAAAATACTAAAACGTATAGCAGCACTTCTTTCCAATCGGTAATGACACAGCCGCAATGAAGTCATCCATACTGCTTTAAAGAATGTCATATACATAATACAACAAGCAACATATTATAAAATAAGCGGATATTTAATTATAAATACGAAATCAATTGTAAACACTTTGAAACAAGACGGCTCAAGATATACAAATATTACTTGTCACCAAAAGTCGTATCTTGGAATCGGTTCTTATCAGAAAAAGATGGACACATTTTTAAACAAGTGAGTATTAGCACGCGAGACGGAGCGACACTATCGACAATCGCTCTCGCAGTGAACGTTATGAACTAAAACAGTATACTTCCGGATTCCCTTAGACTGTCACGGGCCTGACTTTATCAAAAATTATCTTTACTGCGGAGTAATTTTACTTATAAACTTACTTTATTGGGAAGTATACAATCTAAACTTACAACATCAGTGTGAAGACGTCCGTTCATTTCATAAATTTACTATTTTTCACCTTATTAGCACGTTTTTGAAAACCAGCATTTGTATTATCTAATTTATTAAATTGCTTTGCAGTATCTTTATGCCACATGGCACATGCTAAATGTGTTTGAGAAGCATCATAAGAAAAATTTAATAATATTTCAATTTATGCACGATAAGGATAAGATCGTGAGGACGAACTAATTAATTTATCGTTCAACGAAATATGAATTTGACTAAATAATGAATGTAGGAAATTATTTACTGGTGCAACAGTATCATCTTCAGTTAAATTTGTACAATCAGTTTTTGTAATTTTAGAACGTACATAAAGATATAGATATGCAGAATGAATAAATTCTCCTGTTTCTCCAGGAATAACAAACTCAATAGATCCTTCTGAGGTTAGTGTAGAAATAGGACGATATTCAGCATTTGTAGTTGCTTCAATAGCTGTTTGTGTCATAGGTATAGAAAAGAAATCAAATTCATTAGTACAACATTCAGAACACTCTGAATTTAGGAGCGACATTATGAAAAGATATAGTTTATATGTTCACGTTTTGTCGGTTGTCCAAACTTTACAATTGAAGGAGCTTTTCTTTTGCGTGACCATCTCTTACCGCTACCAGTTTGAACTGTTGGACTTTATTAATGGCTTTTCTCTTTAAACTATCACCAGCTTCTTTTACACACGCGCGAACAGATTCTTTAAATGGACGATTTTCAAATCACCTGCAACTTGAATACCAGTTTGTAATGCCTGACGCTCTACAGTTTCTTGTTTAAGAAATGGTAAAGCAAAACGAAATAACACTTTAAAGAAACTATCTTTCGCATGTCTCCTTTGATATACAGGTCCTGAAAAATACAGTATTCCACGTCCACGGTGATAAGAAAGACGTCTAGATTTCATTTTTATGATTATTTAGCAGTTGCAGGGGAGCGTTTAAAATGTAGCGTTACGGTCAGTGTCCCAGATGGAAATAGCAAATTTCGTCCTGCGTGATCTTTTAATAGTATTTCGATTGTGTTAAAACAAAATTTTGCGAGTGGCATGTAATGAATATCTTCAAAGGTAATTGTTTGAACTTTTCCGTATTTAATATCAGACATTGTTGCCGTATGTAATAATGGTGTTTTTGTATCACCTAAAATTGATATTGTATAATATCTGTATAAATAAAAAATTGATGTGGATATCCAATATCTACGAATGGTTGGTTGAATCCGCGAAGTTCTTTTACAAGATCCGATTTTTCAGAAAAACCTACTTGTAAAGCTAATGTAGGTGAAAATGTAACTGATTTTACACGTTCATCACATTCGACATGTATTGTGGCGGACATGTCTTTGATCAGGTAATGGCGACTGCTTTTAAACAAATGCAGAGTATGAGAATTAAATCTGTCATATCTGTAGTTTCGTGTGGAGAAGAAACAAAAGTTGTGAATCACATGTTATTAATATAAAACTTTGCAGAAGATTATTAACTTATATCATCATAAAAGAAATACGAAAGGCTTTTTGAAACGAAGAAAAATATCATACAACGTTGCAAGCGGAGGCAAGGAAACCTAACGTAACCAGACTAAAGACGAATCATTTACAGCGTAGTGATCATGATTCAATGGTCTAGGTGCTTGACTATTAATCTGAAGGTCCTTGGATCGAGTCCACGTAGGCATTTTTTTACTTATGGAATTTTGATGGTCATTGATCGGCGATGACACACGTTTTATTATATTCAAATATTTGAATACTCGGATGTTTCAATAGTTGAACTATAAAATCTTCAGGAATAATAATAGTAATAATAATTATTATTATCTCGTAGAAGGTTAAAAATTAGAAACTTACTATCGCTCAGTTCATACCATTACAAGTAGAAACGTGATATTAGGGAAAAAATATTTCAGTTTTGTTTAATGTTCCCATGAGAAGATGAATTTCAAACCCCGATTCTAAAACAAACCAAACAAAATCGGGATGAGACTTAACATTTTACATTCAAGGCGGGACAAGGCTAACTCAAATTATCGTCTCGCTTTGGAGATAAGAATCGAGACGAGGGGAAAAGTATCGTAAATATTTCCCATCTTATCTCGATTCTAGAAATAGTGTATGCCACTCTTTAAGTAACAATTGCTCTGTAGACTCAATCTTATACGTTATTTTGTTACTTTGTATTGCAGAGCTCATTGAATTATGGTCTGTGTATATATTTTTGTAGCAAAGCTTTACATCTGCATATTGTACAAATTAGTTTAAAACTTTTAATACCATTATTATTATTATTATTATTATTATTATTATTATTATTATTATTATTAGTGAAATGTTAATTTAATGGTTCACCCTCTTCCACCCAGCACCCGCCTAGTGAGCATTGTACTGAAGAAACACTGTGTGTCTAGGTTTTCTCCGTATTCCGCGTCCTTCAACATTCTTCATTCCAAAATTTCTTTCATTCTCATAATCGACATCTTCTGTAGCCTAGGGGGTATAACCATTACTTAAAAGCAAATTTTCTTATGGCTCTTGTGAATTCAGTAACCGTACTTTCTACATGAAATTTGCCTGGAAACTTTCCATTTAACATTTAACTATTTGTAGGGACGTATGCAGAGCGTATGTCCTGATGGTCTGATACTTCTCTCCAATCCCGACAATTTTGTAACTTTTGGCTAAAGCTAGGGGCGATTTTGCAGATTTTAATACAGTGAAACCTGTCTATGTTGGCCACCATCGGTTCCATCGAAAAGTGGCCAACTTAGACAGATGGCCAACTTACAGAAAATAAGTGTGATTTGTGTATTTTTAAAATAGGATTTCTAGTATTACTAGACTGTAAAATTTTAATAAGCAGTGGCACGACAGCTACTTACAAATAATGTATATAGAGTAATCAAAAATATACAGTACTAGAAAATACCACTATAGTATGAAAAAGCGCCGATTTCTCTGCACATTTTGGGGCCCATTCAGATGCAGAAGATATATATATGAAGATTTTAAGACAAACTGCACTCAAATTATACCAAATATTGTATACCCATAAATAAAATAGGGGCCACATGAGCTTTGGGGGACCCGGTCCCGCCAGGATCGGCGCCCTTGATAGTATGTTTAATATTTGTGCATACCTTTCTCTTCCTGAAAACTAGTCTGGTACATTAGATTATTCGGATTGAAAACACAATAACACAAACAACCATGAAATAGAAGCGTATGTACGCAGTTTATTGAAATTGATATTATAGCACACTGAGTTCTTCAGATTGAAAACAAGAAAAGTGCTATTGTCTTATTTTCCGTGTGCTAAGGTATTCCAGCTATAGTGGGATATGTGAGCATTCATCATCATTCTTTTACTGCTTACATTCTGATTACATTATAATGTGGAACATAGTCTTCAGTTTCCTGTATTTTCCGTAAGGGGACTCCCCAGTTTCTGTGAAAGTCCCATTGCGCACTTCAAATTGGGCCTCAATTGCAGCACCATTGTATTCGTCAGGTACGACTTCCTTTATCTTCTCTTAACCTGACATTGCTATCTCAATTTCTTCTTGCGTTATTGTGTTTCAAACATGGTATGTGGCGATTTTCGGACACCTTTCACTCGCAAACTATACCACTTCACCTTTTTTCATATAATATTTTGTCCTTGTTTTACTTGAAAATCACCTTCCAAGCGTTGTAACGTGTATTTTAAAATGTCCTGTATATATAGGGAGAATCAAAACTACACCAACAAGGGCGTATGCGCACGGTGGTCTACAGGATCCGACCCCCCCCCCAAAAAAAACTTCCTAACTCAACATACACTTTTATATTTTCTTAATAAAACTATACTTGTCTAACATTGTAATGATTAATGTAGCATGAATATTTGATCTTACTCTTCATCCGTACTCTCTCATAAAACAATCTAGTTCTATCATTTTTTTTACAATTACTTATCATTTTTTCTGGTGCAGAATAATATTCGTTCAATACTACGTAACTGTAGTGGCTTGGAACATTGGACCCTTCCCTACAAATTCTGGGGGAGCGCTGGAACACCAACAACGTTTGAGAGTTGATTCATGATACGAGATAAAGACAGAAAGCACAAACTTACCTGGATACAGAAATGCCTCGATTCGGCACTATAACTTGCCGAAAATTTGTCCGAAAAATACAAAAGCAGCCTTAACGCAAGAACAAAATGTCGGATCGAAGTTGGGTAAAAAGGAATGTCCATTATGTTTAGTCGTAGATTCCACTTATACACAATTGGAAGTGGTGCAGGGGCGGCACAATAGTGACCCCAAAGAAACTGGAGAAGTATTTTATCAAAAGTTGAACGACGAAAATAAACGCAATACACAAAATGAAGTTGAGTGACCACATACAATATCTCAACGAGTAAAAATTAAGCTAAAAGACGGCAAATTTGAAAGAAAAAGAAAAGATACACGTGTTTGATTGCTCTACTTTGTCTCAGTGCAGAACAAACTCTCGGAAGATCTGTCTTCTCCTTGGACATATCTTTTGAATGTATTATATACTTTAAAAACTATTAAGATATGTATTTTGTTGGAGTTAGCAGGTTGTACTGCACGAACAATCCAGCACTTGAAGTTCCCTCTAGTTCGTTTTTTGTAGAATCTGTCCTTGGTGTATTTATATTCTTGAGTTGATGCACTGTCGAGCTGCCGACTATAGGATATTTTTATCTTCCCTATTAGATGTTATCTGACAATCCTTTTAACTCTTACTCTTGAAGTACTCCTAATTGAAGTTTCATAGTCGTCTTTCCATCACAACGTCATTCTACTTTTTTACGTTTGCGATGCATTGAATTATGTAAAAGTGAAGTATCAGTGACTTCGTCAGACGAGCTCCCTCACTGATGACGACGCCTGCTCCCTGAACACGTTGTATTGTAATGCATGTCAAAAACTACCCTTTCGTGTATATAAAAATTTGTTGTCTCCCAATTTTCTCTCCACTGCACTTACTTCCCCCCGACCTGCAAGAAATTAATGATTGCGCAGTCAGTTCATTGTATCAATTTCCTCAAAATTAAGAAATAAAAACTTCTTGTGAATGATTTACAGGTTATGAAATTGTTATTCTGATGCGATGAGGCAGTCTGTAGAAATTAGTTTCCTATTGTTGACTACGTAGGTCTTGCAGAATCGATGTTCAAATGTCTACTAAATGGCGCACATTGTAATATCGAATACCCTTATATGAAGGACGTCCAATAAATATCCTCAATTATTAAACATTGGCCTTATCCTATATGATTTGAAGTTATTTGCACTATTTCTTGGCGTATTTCCATTCGCTTACAAAATGATTTTCCCATTTGGCTATGAGTTTCTTTGTACTACAGTATCCTAGAACAATATTTTCCAGTCCATCCAGCAATAGAAAACTGTCTGAATTATTTAAGTAACCATGATAGGACTAATAATGCATAAGACTCATGAAGAAAATCTGCTTGATGTCTCTCTGTATGCTATTCAGGCAATTTGCATTTTCTTACAACTAATCTAGAGCTGTAGTTCTCAGCCTTTTGAACATGGTCCTCTTTCTTGATAGGCCTTCTTCCTTACAAATAATAACAACCGTAATGAAACTATTAGAAACCACCTTAACCAACAACCATTAAAAATTCGTTAGCCCTGGAGGACCAGTTGAGAATAAGTTACCTAGCAAAACGTATTTCCCTATTAGGACAAAGAAAACTCTACGAATTCCATATTTGTGAGCATCAGTACTTTCTGTACATTATATTATCACATGTGGGATATACTCGACAAATACATCTCTCATCTTCCTCCAAAGTGGGAAAACAGTGGAATAGTGATAGAGGAGCAACTTCTAGTATCAGACCATAGGTGCTAGTGGATAACATCTATCCCTGACTTTTGTAAGAGTTTTCCTGTTTTCTTTTTCCTAAGATGATTTTGTGGTTAGGAAAGTAGGATCGATTTATCTATATTGTAGATACATGTTAAATGATTATAATATTTTATTAGGTGATTGGGATAAGTATAATTTAAAAGTCAAACTTAAAGCTCAGAATATTACAACGATGTTAAATTGTGACATGTATGGCACGTGCTGCAATGTAAGGTTGAGAGTATATTTTTCACGCTATATATCAACATGAATTGAAACTGAAAAATACAATTTTTCGTCTAATTGATTATATTTTTTAACTATATAGGAACAATATCGGATCTCATTTTTATCTTGCGTTTTATTTACAGTCTCAGAATGCTTCAGTGTGAATGCCATGCAGTTTTCAGTATTCGACAAAGCTGAGTGCATTGTTTAAGGTACCCGAAAGAAATTAATAAATGAAATAATCTTTTTACAGAAACTATAGTGGGGTTCT
The DNA here is from genome assembly GCF_964235325.1 of Thermobia domestica. Lineage (NCBI taxonomy): Eukaryota > Metazoa > Arthropoda > Insecta > Zygentoma > Lepismatidae > Thermobia > Thermobia domestica. The sequence continues at coordinate 164,670,302 of NC_137460.1, read as the reverse complement.
CACATAACCCATAAAAGTACCATCATATTTTACTACAGAACATCTATTAGATTGTATATTAATGCATATATATTAGTTTTGTGAAATTTCTCCTCCTTCTAGTAGAAACCCAAAAGTCCATATCTATAAGAACCTTTAAGACGTCATCAAAAATACAAATCTTAAAATCTCGGTTACTTTTTTTAGATATTGATATGCAGTTTCCAGTACTCGACTCAGCTGAGTGTATTGCTTAAGGTAACCGAAAGAAATTAATAAATGAAGTAATGAATTTGTAGAAAATATAGTGGGGTTCTCACTTAACCCATAGGGGTACCATCATATTTTACTACAGAACATCTATTAGATTGTATATTAATGCACATATATTAGTTTTGTGAAATTTCTCCTCCTTCTAGTAGAAACCCATATCCATAAGAAGTCCATATCCATAAGAATCTATATTTATGACGTCATCAAAAATACAAATCTTAAAATCTCGGTTACTTTTTTAGATATTGACATGCAGTTTTCAGTACTCGACTCAGCTGAGTGTATTGTTTAAGGTAACCGAAAGAAATTAATAAATGAAATAATATTTTTACAGAAACTATAGTAAGGTTCTCACTTAACCCATAAAGGTACCATCATATTTTACTACAGAACATCTATTAGATTGTATATTAATGCACATATATTAGTTTTGTGAAATTTCTCCTCCTTCTAGTAGAAACCCAAAAGTCCATATCCTTAAGAATCTATATTTATGACGTCATCAAAAATACAAATCTTAAAATCTCGGTTACTTTTTTTAAATATTGACATGCAGTTTCCAGTACTCGACTCTGCTGAGTGTATTGCTTAAGGTAACCGAAAGAAATTAATAAATGAAGTAATGAATTTGTAGAAAATATAGTGGGGTTCTCACTTAACCCATAGGGGTACCATCATATTTTACTACAGAACGTCTATTAGGTTCTATATTAATGCACATATATTAGTTTTGTGAAATTTCTCCTCCTTCTAGTAGAAACCCAAAAGTCCATATCCATAAGAATCTATATTTATGACGTCATCAAAAATACAAATCTTAAAATCTCGGTTACTTTTTTAGATATTGATATGCAGTTTCCAGTACTCGACTCAGCTGAGTGTATTGTTTAAGGTAACCGAAATAAATTAATAAATGAAATAATCTTTTTACAGAAACTATAGTGGGGTTCTCACTTAACTCATAAAGGTACCACCATATTTTACTACAGAACATCTATTAGATTGTATATTAATGCATATATATTAGTTTTGTGAAATTTCTCCTCCTTCTAGTAGAAACCCAAAAGTCCATATCCTTAAGAATCTATATTTATGACGTCATCAAAAATACAAATCTTAAAATCTCGGTTACTTTTTTTAAATATTGACATGCAGTTTCCAGTACTCGACTCTGCTGAGTGTATTGCTTAAGGTAACCGAAAGAAATTAATAAATGAAGTAATGAATTTGTAGAAAATATAGTGGGGTTCTCACTTAACCCATAGGGGTACCATCATATTTTACTACAGAACGTCTATTAGATTGTATATTAATGCACATATATTAGTTTTGTGAAATTTCTCCTCCTTCTAGTAGAAACCCAAAAGTCCATATCCATAAGAATCTCTATATTTATGACGTCATCAAAAAATACAAATCTTCAAATCTCGGTTACTTTCTAAGATATTAACATGCAGTTTTCGGTATTCGACCCAGCTGAGGGTAGTGGTTAAGCTAGCTGAAAAAAAAGAAAACTGAAGTAGATGTGGGGGGTCACGAACCCCATGGTACCCATAAACCCCATTAGTATGTGTTGTTTTTATTGATTATGAATATTCATGGTATTATTGTTAAGCCTCAATAATTAGTTTTTCAAAAGTGTACCTTTAAGCACCTGAACCCGACTAATCTATGGTGCCGGTTTTTTATTTCCCCATATTTCGGTAACAGTTAGGTGTACTGACTTGGGATTTTCGGTAAACACATCTTTGTAATGTTCTTTAAAAGTGTGTTAAGACATGTTTTGTCAATGTTTAGAAATGGATGGTTTGCGACCCCATGGTAACCCCAAAACCCCACAGCTGTGTGTGTTTGTTTCCTATTTAAACGTCTTTTGAGATTGTTATTAGGAATTAGTAATTCGTTTTTCCAAGTTGTTCCATCTATTACGCAAACCGCACACATCTATGGTATCACTGTTTATTTCCCCCATATTTCGGTAACGAAGAGGTGTAGCGAGATGTGGTTTTTGATTATTTAGTATTTGTAACGTTCTTTGTAAGATTTCGTAGACATATGTTTCAAAATATTTAAAAATTCATAAATTAGGTACCCCATGATACCCACGAACCCCATTGGGGTACCTATCAAATTTTGCATAATAATACATTTTCAATTGTTGTTAAGCCTCAATAAGTACTTTTTCGAAATTCATCGTTGTTCTACCCGAAACCCAAAACTCCATACCCGACCTCGAGGTTGTCGACTGTGACGTTATGTTCTTAGTTTATCCCGGTGAAGGAAGTCGTTTCAACTCTAGCTTGTAAGAACGAGAGAACTTAACTGTTTTTCATGTTATACACCATAAATATCAACATTCTAAATTATAAAGTTTTTCTGAATTTCCTCATAGGGAATCGAACCGCTGACCCCTAACTCACGAAACTAAGGCTCAAGCCACTACCTTAAGACTTAACCAAGACTCTTAAGTAAGGGTCAAGAAACACTTGTCTATGTAGCAAATTGCAAGCGTTTACGATTCCAATATTTTATTAACGATGAAACACTGATTTCGGTCATGATAAAATATTATAGTCCAGACAAATATTAGAGTCCAGTTTAAATTTTAAAAATGACCGAAAGCATCTCCGTAACTTATATTTACTATATTCGGTTATTCTCGTTGTACAGTTATTCTCAGTAACCTTGAACGACAGCGACACGAACACAGATACATCGAGGACATTTAATATTTCAAAGGCTCTCCTACCGGGAATTGAAACTGAGACCCAACCTGCTGAACTACTTGTTGGGTGGGATGCCTGGTTCTTTCTCAAGGCATGGAAGCTTGAGAGGGATAGCAATCGTGCTCGTGGGTTTTTTTCGGGACACCACCACTTTCTCATTCCACCAATTCTTCCTACATCATACTTCACTTGCTTTAATCATACTCTTCCTCAATCTAACAAGCATAATCGTTGGACATTAAACGTAAAGATTTCATTTTCCTGCTGTTAACCCAAACCAATCCGAACCAAAAATCAGTTGTATTTTCCATTGCTTATTAACGTGTTTTCACAAAAAAAATATATAGGGAAAAAACATGGGAAATTGTAATTCCATTTAAAACTGAAACAGCAGACTCATAATACCTTAACCTAAAACGAAACCATTGTATATGGTTCGGAACTTTTCCAAAATATATGATATTCTGAAAAGTGGCAATATAGTGTCTGTTTTCAAACAAAACTGAACCAACTTACGATTCGTTTTCTGAAATAAACGGAAACATTGTATTTCAAGTTTAACCCAGTTAACCCAGAGATGGCGTGAGTTGATGGAAACTTGACCGACCACCCACCGTGACCCACTGTGATCCACCACCCACCGTGATCCTCTCTGACCCACCTCCATATGACCCACTCCGATCCACCATCCATCATGAACCACTGACCCATCAATACAAATCGACATATCTTTGGCACATAATCCACGGACTCTTTACCGACTAAGAAGTTTACATTTGTAATGCAACCAGGTTGTGAAATTCTAACTAATCGGAGTTTGAATTTCTACCGTCAGTCGCTCAGGAACCGTTCTGTTACAATAACGATGGATCTGACCTTTACGATATAAAATTGTAAAGTTTTTGTCATAGATAAAATTACGATGAATTTCAATTAAACTATCATAGTCTAATTATTTCCTTGTTGAATTATCGATATTTTTCAGCGGAAAAACGAATGCAATTTTTAAAATTTCGAATCAAGGTAAGTGGACCAACGTACAGAAGTTTACATTACAAATTTGAACTCCATTTTCCTCACAACCTTATGCCCTGTGCTCTAAGCGCTCCATATAATAAACAACATTCAGCAATTATTATAGTAGAAAGCGCATGGTAAGCAGGGGGGATCCAGGGGGAGATCGCCCCTCAGAAGAACACTTTCTAATTTTATATATAAATAAAACCCAGAGTTCGGAACTCTTAAAAGTAGCTCTAAGTTGCAGTATTACAACCTACCGCCCCTGCAGAAGTGCGTCCTGGATTCGCCCTTGATGGTAAGCATATATGGATATACGATGCGAAGCACTGTATTGTTTTTGTCTCAACTAATATCGATCGTTTTCGATAATTTTTACAAACTAACTTACTATCAATTTACAATATATAGAAAGTGCCTTTACTCCCCATAAAGGAGAAGTTTAAAAAATGCTAGGAGACGATCTGTTCATTTTCAATAAAGAGTTAATATACTGAATTTGAGCTCCGTAAGTTGAACGGCTTGTAAGGTACTCATTTTTTTTCGCGAAAATTCGGATCCCCACTATACTTTAGGATATTATTATAATGAAAGCAATATGATAACATCCGAGTTTGAATTAAGGCCTAACTATATACGAAAATTCATATCACTTGGGTGCAATTTGGCCGTAATGATTAGGCACACATATTTACTTCATTTTTATATAATAATTTATATATTAAAGTGATTCAAAAATGTATTTTTTCAGTAGTTAGCTCCTCTAAAACTCACAGGCTGTGTGCCTCAAAAGCCAAGTAGTAGTATAAGTCCTATTCCTATTATTACAATTAGAAATATCAATGTAAGGTTGAGAGTATATTTTTCACGCTATATATCAACATGAATTGAAACTGAAAAATACAATTTTCCGTCTAATTGATTATATTTTTTATAGGAACAATATCGGATCTCATTTTTATCTTGCGTTTTATTTACAGTCTCAGAATGCTTCAGTGTGAATGCCATGCAGTTTTCAGTATTCGACAAAGCTGAGTGCATTGTTTAAGGTACCCGAAAGAAATTAATAAATGAAATAATCTTTTTACAGAAACTATAGTGGGGTTCTCACATAACCCATAAAAGTACCATCATATTTTACTACAGAACATCTATTAGATTGTATATTAATGCATATATATTAGTTTTGTGAAATTTCTCCTCCTTCTAGTAGAAACCCAAAAGTCCATATCCATAAGAATCTTTAAGACGTCATCAAAAATACAAATCTTAAAATCTCGGTTACTTTTTTTAGATATTGATATGCAGTTTCCAGTACTCGACTCAGCTGAGTGTATTGTTTAAGGTAACCGAAAGAAATTAATAAATGAAATAATCTTTTTACAGAAACTATAGTGGGGTTCTCACTTAACCCATAAAGGTACCATCATATTTTACTACAGAACATCTATTAGATTGTATATTAATGCACATATATTAGTTTTGTGAAATTTCTCCTCCTTCTAGTAGAAACCCAAAAGTCCATATCCATAAGAATCTATATTTATGACGTCATCAAAAATACAAATCTTAAAATCTCGGTTACTTTTTTAGATATTGACATGCAGTTTTCAGTACTCGACTCAGCTGAGTGTATTGTTTAAGGTAACCGAAAGAAATTAATAAATGAAATAATATTTTTACAGAAACTATAGTAAGGTTCTCACTTAACCCATAAAGGTACCATCATATTTTACTACAGAACATCTATTAGATTGTATATTAATGCACATATATTAGTTTTGTGAAATTTCTCCTCCTTCTAGTAGAAACCCAAAAGTCCATATCCTTAAGAATCTATATTTATGACGTCATCAAAAATACAAATCTTAAAATCTCGGTTACTTTTTTTAAATATTGACATGCAGTTTCCAGTACTCGACTCTGCTGAGTGTATTGCTTAAGGTAACCGAAAGAAATTAATAAATGAAGTAATGAATTTGTAGAAAATATAGTGGGGTTCTCACTTAACCCATAGGGGTACCATCATATTTTACTACAGAACGTCTATTAGGTTCTATATTAATGCACATATATTAGTTTTGTGAAATTTCTCCTCCTTCTAGTAGAAACCCAAAAGTCCATATCCATAAGAATCTATATTTATGACGTCATCAAAAATACAAATCTTAAAATCTCGGTTACTTTTTTAGATATTGATATGCAGTTTCCAGTACTCGACTCAGCTGAGTGTATTGTTTAAGGTAACCGAAATAAATTAATAAATGAAATAATCTTTTTACAGAAACTATAGTGGGGTTCTCACTTAACTCATAGAGGTACCACCATATTTTACTACAGAACATCTATTAGATTGTATATTAATGCATATATATTAGTTTTGTGAAATTTCTCCTCCTTCTAGTAGAAACCCAAAAGTCCATATCCTTAAGAATCTATATTTATGACGTCATCAAAAATACAAATCTTAAAATCTCGGTTACTTTTTTTAAATATTGACATGCAGTTTCCAGTACTCGACTCTGCTGAGTGTATTGCTTAAGGTAACCGAAAGAAATTAATAAATGAAGTAATGAATTTGTAGAAAATATAGTGGGGTTCTCACTTAACCCATAGGGGTACCATCATATTTTACTACAGAACGTCTATTAGATTGTATATTAATGCACATATATTAGTTTTGTGAAATTTCTCCTCCTTCTAGGAGAAACCCAAAAGTCCATATCCATAAGAATCTATATTTATGACGTCATCAAAAATACAAATCTTAAAATCTCGGTTACTTTTTTAGATATTGACATGCAGTTTTCAGTACTCGACTCAGCTGAGTGTATTGTTTAAGGTAACCGAAAGAAATTGATAAATGAAATAATGAAGTAATGAATTTGTAGAAAATGTAGTGGGGTTCTCACTTAACCCATAGGGGTACCATCATATTTTACTACAGAATGTCTATTAGATTGTATATTAATGCACATATATTAGTTTTGTGAAATTTCTCCTCCTTCTAGTAGAAACCCAAAAGTCCATATCCATAAGAATCTCTATATTTATGACGTCATCAAAAATACAAATCTTCAAATCTCGGTTACTTTCTCAGATATTAACATGCAGTTTTCGGTATTCGACCCAGCTGAGGGTAGTGGTTAAGCTAGCTGAAAAAAAAGAAAACTGAAGTAGATGTGGGGGGTCACGAACCCCATGGTACCCATAAACCCCATTAGTATGTGTTGTTTTTATTGATTATGAATATTCATGGTATTATTGTTAAGCCTCAATAATTAGTTTTTCAAAAGTGTACCTTTAAGCACCTGAACCCGACTAATCTATGGTGCCGGTTTTTTATTTCCCCATATTTCGGTAACAGTTAGGTGTACTGACTTGGGATTTTCGGTAAACACATCTTTGTAATGTTCTTTAAAAGTGCGTTAAGACATGTTTTGTCAATGTTTAGAAATGGATGGTTTGCGACCCCATGGTAACCCCAAAACCCCACAGCTGTGTGTGTTTGTTTCCTATTTAAACGTCTTTTGAGATTGTTATTAGGAATTAGTAATTCGTTTTTCCAAGTTGTTCCATCTATTACGCAAACCGCACACATCTATGGTATCACTGTTTATTTCCCCCATATTTCGGTAACGAAGAGGTGTAGCGAGATGTGGTTTTTGATTATTTAGTATTTGTAACGTTCTTTGTAAGATTTCGTAGACATATGTTTCAAAATATTTAAAAATTCATAAATTAGGTACCCCATGATACCCACGAACCCCATTGGGGTACCTATCAAATTTTGCATAATAATACATTTTCAATTGTTGTTAAGCCTCAATAAGTACTTTTTCGAAATTCATCGTTGTTCTACCCGAAACCCAAAACTCCATACCCGACCTCGAGGTTGTCGACTGTGACGTTATGTTCTTAGTTTATCCCGGTGAAGGAAGTCGTTTCAACTCTAGCTTGTAAGAACGAGAGAACTTAACTGTTTTTCATGTTATACACCATAAATATCAACATTCTAAATTATAAAGTTTTTCTGAATTTCCTCATAGGGAATCGAACCGCTGACCCCTAACTCACGAAACTAAGGCTCAAGCCACTACCTTAAGACTTAACCAAGACTCTTAAGTAAGGGTCAAGAAACACTTGTCTATGTAGCAAATTGCAAGCGTTTACGATTCCAATATTTTATTAACGATGAAACACTGATTTCGGTCATGATAAAATATTATAGTCCAGACAAATATTAGAGTCCAGTTTAAATTTTAAAAATGACCGAAAGCATCTCCGTAACTTATATTTACTATATTCGGTTATTCTCGTTGTACAGTTATTCTCAGTAACCTTGAACGACAGCGACACGAACACAGATACATCGAGGACATTTAATATTTCAAAGGCTCTCCTACCGGGAATTGAAACTGAGACCCAACCTGCTGAACTACTTGTTGGGTGGGATGCCTGGTTCTTTCTCAAGGCATGGAAGCTTGAGAGGGATAGCAATCGTGCTCGTGGGTTTTTTTCGGGACACCACCACTTTCTCATTCCACCAATTCTTCCTACATCATACTTCACTTGCTTTAATCATACTCTTCCTCAATCTAACAAGCATAATCGTTGGACATTAAACGTAAAGATTTCATTTTCCTGCTGTTAACCCAAACCAATCCGAACCAAAAATCAGTTGTATTTTCCATTGCTTATTAACGTGTTTTCACAAAAAAAATATATAGGGAAAAAACATGGGAAATTGTAATTCCATTTAAAACTGAAACAGCAGACTCATAATACCTTAACCTAAAACGAAACCATTGTATATGGTTCGGAACTTTTCCAAAATATATGATATTCTGAAAAGTGGCAATATAGTGTCTGTTTTCAAACAAAACTGAACCAACTTACGATTCGTTTTCTGAAATAAACGGAAACATTGTATTTCAAGTTTAACCCAGTTAACCCAGAGATGGCGTGAGTTGATGGAAACTTGACCGACCACCCACCGTGACCCACTGTGATCCACCACCCACCGTGATCCTCTCTGACCCACCTCCATATGACCCACTCCGATCCACCATCCATCATGAACCACTGACCCATCAATACAAATCGACATATCTTTGGCACATAATCCACGGACTCTTTACCGACTAAGAAGTTTACATTTGTAATGCAACCAGGTTGTGAAATTCTAACTAATCGGAGTTTGAATTTCTACCGTCAGTCGCTCAGGAACCGTTCTGTTACAATAACGATGGATCTGACCTTTACGATATAAAATTGTAAAGTTTTTGTCATAGATAAAATTACGATGAATTTCAATTAAACTATCATAGTCTAATTATTTCCTTGTTGAATTATCGATATTTTTCAGCGGAAAAACGAATGCAATTTTTAAAATTTCGAATCAAGGTAAGTGGACCAACGTACAGAAGTTTACATTACAAATTTGAACTCCATTTTCCTCACAACCTTATGCCCTGTGCTCTAAGCGCTCCATATAATAAACAACATTCAGCAATTATTATAGTAGAAAGCGCATGGTAAGCAGGGGGGATCCAGGGGGAGATCGCCCCTCAGAAGAACACTTTCTAATTTTATATATAAATAAAACCCAGAGTTCGGAACTCTTAAAAGTAGCTCTAAGTTGCAGTATTACAACCTACCGCCCCTGCAGAAGTGCGTCCTGGATTCGCCCTTGATGGTAAGCATATATGGATATACGATGCGAAGCACTGTATTGTTTTTGTCTCAACTAATATCGATCGTTTTCGATAATTTTTACAAACTAACTTACTATCAATTTACAATATATAGAAAGTGCCTTTACTCCCCATAAAGGAGAAGTTTAAAAAATGCTAGGAGACGATCTGTTCATTTTCAATAAAGAGTTAATATACTGAATTTGAGCTCCGTAAGTTGAACGGCTTGTAAGGTACTCATTTTTTTTCGCGAAAATTCGGATCCCCACTATACTTTAGGATATTATTATAATGAAAGCAATATGATAACATCCGAGTTTGAATTAAGGCCTAACTATATACGAAAATTCATATCACTTGGGTGCAATTTGGCCGTAATGATTAGGCACACATATTTACTTCATTTTTATATAATAATTTATATATTAAAGTGATTCAAAAATGTATTTTTTCAGTAGTTAGCTCCTCTAAAACTCACAGGCTGTGTGCCTCAAAAGCCAAGTAGTAGTATAAGTCCTATTCCTATTATTACAATTAGAAATATCAATGTCGAAAAATGCCTCAAGTTCTTTTTTCACCTAGAGATAGTAATCTCCGGTAGGTAAACCAAAAAAAATGAAAAAGGGAAATGGAGGCCTTGAAAGTAAAACGTAGAAAAATTAACCAGTGTTCAGAAGCATATTTTTAAATCCCGCTCGACCCTACTCATACGAGCTAAATACGCAGTTCTGCTTAGTTGCAGTTATCAGTTTCTCGCTACGTAGCATATATAAATACAGCAGAAATCAAGTAGTAGGAACGGATTAGAAACGCCACAGGTCTGGTTTTTTTCCACCTTGACTGCCATGATATAAATTTAACCTCAACTCCTTCTTCAATCTTCTTCCTTCAACTCCAACAAAGATATAATTTTCTTCTGTTACAACTATAATACACAATACATACACCAGAAGGTTTGGACCAGGGCCGCAACCTGCCACAGAGGTTTAGAGGGGCCATGAATATGTTAGGGAAGGACAAGTGATTAAAACTTCTCTTACACATACGTAAATTGTGTTTTCTGTGTTGAGGTCTGGAGGTGCGGCGAAAAGTTTAGGGCTCTCTTGCCTCCTCTGGTTGCGGGCCTGATTTGGTCAATCGCAAACTGAAACCAATCAGAAACGTGTTTTTAGTTTCTATGGCTAGGGTCGAGTGTTAAAAGAAACATGCTGTTCAGAAGATGCTGTCTAGAATGAAGTGAGCAGAGTATGTCAGTCGTGGTGGGTCGCAGTGGGTCATGGTGAGTGGTCGGTCGCAGTGGATCTTGGTGGGTGGTGGGTCGCAGTGGGTCACGGTGGGTGATTGGTCACAGTGAGTCACATGCTGCTGACTCACGAACCACTGACACTAAGAAAACATGACCCACTTGACCCACTGACCCACCGACTCACTGACCCAATCCAACTCTGATTCGCACTTTTCAGAATATCTGTACATATTTTGGAAAAGTTACAAACGATATATAGTTCTTTCGTTTTAGGTTAAGGCATTGTGAGACTGCTGTTTAACTTTTGAATGAAATTACGAATCCCCATGTTTTTTATCTCATATTTTTTCTGAAAACATATTAATGACCAATAGAAAATACAACTGTTTTTCGATTCGTACTGGTTTGGGTTAACAGCTGGAAAATGAAATCTTTACGTTTAATGTCCAACGATTATGCCTGTTAGGTTTGGAAGACTATGATTGAAGCAAATGAATTGTAATGGACGAATTGGTGGAATGAGAAAATGGTAGTGTCCCGAGAAATCCCACGAGCACGATGTTGTCCGTTTGAAGCTTCCTCGCCTTAGGAAACAACTAGGCACCCCACCTATCAGATAGTTCAGTAGGCGGGGTCTCAGTTCCGATTCAAGGTGGGAGAGCCTTTGAAATACTAAAAGTCCTCGATGTATCTGTGTTCGTGTCCCTGTCGTTCAAGGTTACTGGGAATAACTGTACAACAGGAATAACCGAATATAAAAGAGATAAGTTACGGAGATACTTTCGGTCTTTTTTAAAATTTGAACTTGAATTCTCTCGACTATAGTATTTTATCATGACCGAAATCAGTGTTTCATTGTTAATAAAATATTGGAATCGTAAACGTTTGCAATTTGTTACATAGACGAGTGTTTCTTGACCCTTACTTAAAAGAGCGGTTTTACGGTAGTGGCTTGACCCTTCGTTTCGTGAGTTAGGAGTCAGCGGTTCGATTCCCTACGAGAACATTCAGAAAAATTTTTATAATTTAGAATGTTGATATTTCTGATGTATAATAAAATGAAAATAGTCAATTTCTGTCGTTCTTACAAGTTAGAGTTGAAACGACTTCCTTCACCGGGGAAAAACTTGCACGATGACGTCACAGTCTACAATCTCGATTCCTACTGTCTGAAAACCACATGTTTCCCAAACAATTCATGCATACAAACGGGTCATCCTTCTGGCCTAGTATGATTCAAATTTGTCTGAAACGTCATTGTGGAATTGTTCCAAAGTTCTTCCTCTCTTACTAGAAATGATGATAATATTTTCGTTTGCCATTTTAAACACGTTCCATATATTCTTTCAACAAAAATTGGTAAATAGGAACTATTCTTTTTCTATATTTGTTTGTATATTTCGTTAAAATATCAATATAACGCATACATAATTCAATGTCTTTTACCCAAAGAAAGGGTGTTACTATGTATCGTGATGAAGACAAATCCTACTTAGTTCCTGTTTATGCATCCCAAGGTTCGATTTTCATATTGTCTAATAGCTGACACCTTCTTTTCCAGCTTCTTTTCTTTCCATAGTATCTCTTATAAGGCAATTCATCCTTATAGAGGGTCTAAAAAATTTCTTCTCAAATTTCTTAACTTCAGTATGCTTATTTGCATTGGAGTGAGACGTAATATTGAGATCTCTAATATTCGGTAATAATAATAATAATAATAATAATAATAATAATAATAATAATAATAATAATAATAATAATAATAATAATAATAATATAGAAGATAAATTCCGAATAACGACACATTGTATTAAAATCTGTAGAATCGTTACTAACAACTTCTTCTTCTTTAATACCTTACGTTGTTGAGATAAAGCACGTAAGATCCTTTTATGTCTTGCTTCTGACGAGAATTGAAAGGGATGTTACCTTTTATTGTGTTTTTAGCTATTTGAGAAATTATTCTTATTAAATCCCCTGAAGCATTTTGTAAAATTTGTTTTCGTTTTGTATTCTTGCTCTTGCACAGAGCACGGAGCGTGTTGTAGTGTTGTTTCACCTTCAACATCTTGATTCAGACTAAACAAAAATTTATGTATGCGTGTCTTTTACGTGAGCGTATACGCGCATGATTTCATTAGGAAAAAATTTGTACGTAATCGAATGCATCGTTTGTTTCATTTGTTAAGACAAATAATAAATAAGTGCGAGGCTCACGTGTTACTTCCTCGAACACATTTACGATTTCCTTATTAGATTCAGGTATTATTTGCCTAGCTAAATATTGTATTTGTAATTTATCATGAGGATTTTTAAATACTATAATATAATGTGCATTTAAACTAATATCACGTGCATGTTTTCCTTTTGGAAATAAATTTTGAATAATAAATATTACATTTAACTTTTTATGATGTGCATACTTTGTAAATAAATTAGCAACATCACCATTGATTGTTTTCTGACATTAAATCATCAAGCACTAATAATGAATTTTCTTTAATTTCAAAATTACCTATGTCGGGTATCCCCTTCACAAAACTTATTTTTGCATGTGCATCTAATTTTGGTAGTACTGCTCCATAACACCATACTATATCATTAAGTTTTATACTAAACATTTGATCACGTTCATTAAATAATCGATTTACAAAACATGTTTTCCCAGCCCTTGACGGCCGGCGGTTAATATAGTAGAGGGATGTTGAAAGTTTAACATTTTGTATTCAAATGAATGCATACAATAGAGCATTTGCTTTATATACACACACACATCCACCTAGAGAAAGAAAAATCACTGGGATATAAGAATATTAAAGCTTGAAATGACTAGTTTTAACATGACTTTCCATGGGAAAGGAGATTATAAAAGACAGAAACCAATCCAATAAATAATTAACATTGACTTTCGATGGGAAAGGGTAATGTAAACAATTAACAAAGAGTTTGCTCAGCAAACGATAAGAAACGATCTAACAAAAATAATAAAAGGAATACATTAAAAATTAATTAGGAATAAATTAAAAATAAATAAATAAATAAATTTTGAGATTTTCACTAGGTACATTTAACATCGAGCTTATTCATGAAGCAATCCACCAAAAGCAAAGATGGGAAACGACACGTCAAAAACCGTAAGGTACACTTGCACGTTTTCATATGGGTTCATCGTCAGTCACGTCATGTTCGTCAATAAGTTTTTTTTGTTGACCTCACGATATGTCTTTGTTTCTGTACAGGTATAGATACGGAACCCCAGTCTACGCACGATACTATTTGGATTTTTAGAAACTCATAAAGTTAATTTTTTGAGAGGTTCTATCATTCAGTGTAATCCCACTAATTTTGAGTATGTGCCGTACATCCCCTTGGGCATTAATTACCGCAAAACATAGTTCTTGGCCCCTAATCCCAGGAAGGTTGTAAACTTCCAGCCTTATGGAATTTCATCTGTTAGATGATTCGAATACTTTCCAAGCGGTAACAAAAGTTCCTAATCCTTTTTGTGTATGAACACGATACTGTCGATGTCACAGTAAATTGCTCTGTCTGGTCGTACAGTCGTCAGTAGTTCGTACAGTTTAAGTCTAGCCCACGAAATAATAAATGCGGCTAGTATCGCATCTTAAATCTCTAGAAGCACTTTTTCAGTTTCAATGTCTCTGTAAGTGATAATTAAATTGTCATCATTAATTGGGAGCACACTTTGAATTTCATACCGTGCCGTTGTAAATACCTAAGAAACGTGACCTCATCACTAACGATTACACTATGTGGGATATCAGTGCGCTGACCCCATTTGTCATTTAATGAATTAAGGTACAGTTTTGCACATGGCCTCAATCCTGGGTTCGTTCTAATGTTATCATAATTCAGCTGTATGCTTTCATGGGCATAATATTCCTCGATATATCTTTGTTTGTGTTCTTCAGTTTTCCAAAGGCTTCCTGCTTCATCTGAAGGAAGGAATTCACATGACTTCCGAAGAAACCACCTGAATTCCCCTCTTCAGGACCCATGAGTTCGAATTCCTATATTTCGTGTATATTGAGTATTTTGTAACCTTTCCGAAGAGAAGGTATAACTCTGGAATACAAAGTGCGTCTGTGAGAGCACACAAAGCGTCACTATGAGTATAGTCATTAGTGTTTTCCTCCTGCGTACATATACAACAGAGACTGAAAAGTAATCGGCCTCCTGCAACGTACGGCAAGACTGGAAAATAGAATTCTTTTGGAAGCAATATAGTGCATCTCAATAAACAATGAATACTTTCCACATCTGGAAAGTCCGGTCTCGTACGTATTTTACGTGAATTAACCGGCATAGGTTTGCGTGATATGACCCATGGATAAAGGCTTGTGATATCTAAATATTTCAACGTCTCATTACTCGTACAAGTGACGTAAGATCGAAACACTTCAGTGCTGCCGTTGTTGTAACAATTCTTGGGAGATCAGGTAGATTAGTACAACGTTTTTTATTAAACCTTTGTACGTCCTTATCTGTCTTTACCTTTTCATCCCAAGAACATTTCCACATTTCCTATAAGTTTATACCTATACTTTTCAGGTACTTCCGGCGCAGCATTGTTTGTTCGTATCTTTTTTCCTTCGTATTGTACGAGTCTTGAGCGTCATGCAAAATGGTGTCGCGGTTAAAAGGGAAACAGCGTTTACAATAGTGCCAGTAACAACCCATAAAGTCGAAGGCAGCGGTGAGTCCTTCGTGCCATCCATCGACCTTGTACCTACCAATACACTTTTCTCCACCTATCCTAGCATGCTGGATTTCTATCACTAATTGTTTTTCCATATACATTCGCCATTGCATAGGTTTAGTACTATACTTGGTCTTATGATGGAAACCCAACGCCGGAATTACAGGAGTAGTATTTATAGGTAAGAACAAAGTATGATATGTACGCATTGTGAGACTTGCAATGGTGGATGAGGTAATGAAACATTGTAAACCATTCGTTTTATCCTCGATAATGTCGCTATATTTGATGGTCGCTTCTCCTTGAATTCTAAAATCATTTTCACAATTAGAGAGCATTTCCTTTTCGAGGTTAAACTCCTCGCCAGTTACCGCACGTTCTTTGAGCTAGGCTTCCAATTGTTGATTTTTTTCTGTGCTTCTCCCCTCGGAGTCGTAAACTGAAGCGCCGGATAGGGACGAACATAATTTTGATTTTCTTTTGTATTGAAGAAATATGGGAAATCTCCCTTCTTTGAATTTTGATTACGGCCGAAAGTTTTGGGTAATTTGATAGTTTGACCCCGAAGAAGAGAAAACAATCTCTGAAAAATACGATTTCCAATGTTAATATTAAAAATTAATTGACCCTGAATAAGGACATTAGGAATATATGCTGCTCTTCTGTTAGATTTCTGCGGCAGAAGAGACAATCGTAGCGGCTACTATTATGAGCGATGCATACAGACAGAACACTCTACTAAAGACAGAACACTCTACTAACACGTGGTTAATAAGAGCCGTCACCGTCTCAAAGGAAAACGAACTATTTCCAGTATTAACACCAGACGTTTTACAGGGCTGATTGATACCTTTACTTATACAGGCGTGACAAATATACCAACAACACACCAACACTACTTCGTGTTCCCATTCACCGCGCACATTCGGTGCCTTCAACATAGTCTCTACGTCATATACAATCTACATGAACCTATTAGTATGTCTCCGTTCTTATCGCAAGCAGGTCTACCCGCGTTATTACACTTTACATGATTCTCAAAACACTCCCGAGCAAACTCTATTACATGCATCATGTTTAATTTTGTTATTACTATAATCACGTTCGTGAGTATGTTCGCAAAGAGAACACTGAGTTTCACACTTGTCTTTATAAGACTCAACATTATAACCTTTGAAACAATAATAACAATACTTCATTTTACTAAGAAAATTTTAATATCAGGAATAGGTTCGAAATGACCAGCAGTGGTCCCTCTTTGAGAGTGAATAAAGATCTTATTTTCCGCATACTCTCCTTGGAAACGAATTATGTATTCCCGGTCATTCTTTTCATGCTCCTCATAAATTACAACTTGATACTCCCCTTTCAAATAAGATAAGAAAGCATCAACATCTGTAAAGTCACAGCCTCCCTTCCTTTCAACGTTAACTCCTCCCATCTCGCAGAGAACTTCTGCTTAAATAATCCATGTGTTACGGTCTTTTCTATTTAAGTTATACAAAGTTTGACAATTTGCTGTATATTTCGTTATCCATCAAACCATCGCTAGGGAAAGGCGATGGTTTGATGGATAACGAAAGGCGATATTCTTATTTTTTATTCGTGTTAATCGCTTTTCCAAATAATCTTGGTATTTTATTTATTTATTTATTTAACAATCACCAGATACAGCTCCGAGGCCATTTTACACTGGATATCTAACAGCAACAATAACAATGGAAAGGATTTGGGAAGGTATCGGCCAGGGCCTGTTTAGTAGGTAACATCCCGGCATTTGCCTGGTAGGACTGAGGGAAACCCTGGAAAACCTCAGTCAGGATGGTCGGTAGCGGGATTCGAACCCACGACCTTCCGAATGCGAAGCCAACGCTCTACCACTTGAGCTACTTCACTAGTTTTATTAGTTCTTCCCTTTCCATGCATGCTGTCGGCACTGTGAAACGGAAACTGTACCTCATGCCTCAAAAGAAAATTTTCATTTGAATTTAATACTCGTTCAATTGAGGTAAGGACAGTTCTAGCAGAGAAATCGCGCTTTCTTTTCCATGGAATATACACAGGCTTGTTTGTACTGTTACTACTATCTATGTATACCTCGATATAATCGTGGGGCGCGCATTGGATAACATATTCCAACGCAAAATCAATTAAACTTTCAATATAGGCCTCCGAATTATCAATGCTTCTTTGATTATCCACAGGTCTAACGAATACATGGCCCGGAAGATGAAAGTGATGAAACCTTTTTCTGCTTTTTTCAAGAACTTCGAAGTTACTATTTCTCTGATTTTGGCCGTCATTATTATTATTATTATTGTCACTTGTATTATTAACATTATTACTACTACTACTACTAGTTCCACTTGTACTATTATTATTATTGCTCCCATATCCAACCAATGCTGGAAGAGGGATGTATGACGGGGCAGGCGAGGATAAGATTGGTTCCCATAGTCATGACTATCCTGTACACAATATTCAGGAGGGGGTTGTATTTTGTCCCTAGACGTCTTGCGTGGGTCTATCCACAGCTTCATCCACATTTTCAACCAATCTAATCATTTCTTCAACGAAATTTAGATCGTCAATCCCATCTACAAATGCCACGTCTTCATTAGGTAATTGATTTATATTATTATTATTATTACTCAATTTAAGATTTCCCTGAGGGATCACCACTATGGGGTTTTGAGATGGGAGTAAGCATTTTCCGACACAAACCTCGTCCCAAAAAGCAAGAAAATTTGACAGCTCTGTATCCTTTATTCTGTCTACCTGACCCTCCCCACAAGATAATAAATAATTAAGTTTTCTCTGTGCCTGATCGTTAGTTTCTATGTAAAGAAGTGTCCGTAAAAAACAAGTCCAGCACATCAGCACTGGATACAGAGTGCTGCAAGAGTGATATGTCATTACCTTCAAAGACACGAAGGGCGCGTAGTAGTGCATGGCATGTCTCCGACAACCGATGTCTGAGACGCTGCAGCTCCATTACATCTTTACAGACGCTGAAAGCCCTCTGGTAATAGCTTACCCCGCGTACCAATTCCTGAAGGTAAATCTCATCGATCATGTTGAGTTCTTCAGCTGGGCAAAAGAAATCTATATATATAAAAGAGAACGCACAAATCCTTTGTGAACTCATCACGCTAATACGGCTGAACCAATTTCTTTCATTTTTGGGGGGTTATTATGATTTGGACCCTAGATGGTTTTTATCATATCACTTTAATTTTTAATTACCAGTGTCTTGAGATAATTGACCATTCAAGTGTCCATGCGTACAAATCCTTTGTTATTAGTTCATCATAGGTAAAAATAAACGTATTTATATGCAACCCGCATGACCATGTGACTCGGCGGGTTAACATAAATGACAGGCGCTATAATTTTAACATTTACTGCAATTTGAAAGCGAAAAAGTAAAAATTATCTAAGTAACAAAGTTTATTGCGTTCCGGGGTGACCGCAGCGAAGCGGGGTGAACGCTGCTAGTCCATCTATAATAAACAAAAGAGAAACAACGATTTTTAGTTATGAAGCTCACATTAGTAATTCTGTTTAAAAAATTAATAAGGTAATTTTAAGCTGCAGTTAAATATTGTGTGTGACAACAAAAGCAATCAATTATTTTCAAACGGTTAAAATTGTCTTAAAGATTAATTAGCTATTTTCAAGGTTCAGTTATATCATAATAATATAAGTAAAAGTGGAAGACAGCAATCAAATTACTTTATGCAGAAGAATATCCACAATTAAGAAAGAGACTCTCTCTGTTCCCTTGTAGTGGTTAAAACAAGAGAAAAGTGTAAATTGTATGATTTCTTTTTTAAAAATTCATTAACTATAAAAATATAAAACAAACAGCTCTTAATCTCTAGTCAATCTTTGGTAAATATCTAAAAACCGCAAAATGACCTCCCCACATTTGGTACTCCTGCCGCTCAACAATCAGCAAAGTAATAACTTTTCCTTAAAAACTGGGTTTCTTTTTACTAATGCTGCACCCACTAATAGTCCAGCAAGGGTTAGTTCACTGTAATAAAATAATAATTGATCTCAATAAAAATACTTTTAAAATTCTCCACCAATATTTTTATTTAAAAAGCAACTGCTTAAAAACAAGTAGTTAAAAGGTAGAGGAAACTCCTATTTGATTTTTTGCGTGTGACGGCGTAAAAGGAAATGATATCAAAGCCGAATAAATAGCTATTGTATCGTGTATGCCGACACGTTCTATCATGTATACCAACACTGGCGCTAACAGCGACACCTGGTGTCAAGATTTTTAACTTCTGTTCAGTTTACTCTCAACTGCTGTTCACGTCGGATGTTCGTGCCTATAATTCCTGTTAAGGTATGTAAACTCATTTTGTGATAAGTAAATTTATTATTATAAATAAATATCTATTTTAAATTATTGTAACTCATAAACATTTAAAAACAATTGTGCAGGTTTAATTATCATTGGGAATTGCGTTAATTGCGAGTGGGTTGCTCCTCCCAACAAAAATTTTACTTTGCTCACAATTATTTTTAACAATGAGTATGGCTTCGCATACGATCCAACACATATGCTGAGCTTCCTTCGGCAAGGAAATCATCAAATAGTAAGTATTTTCTATCAGAGTTTCCTAGGAAAGACGTTAGAAGACACTGAGTGTTCGCATAATTTATTACGAGCTTTTAGTATTAGACCCCCCAACAAAAATTTTATTTATCTCACACTTATTTTTTAACAAAAATTATGCCTTGCCATACGATCCAACATCTATGATGCGGTAGGTATTCAAGCAATCCGTAAATAATTAGTATTTTCTATTCGACTTTCCTAGAAAAAACGGTAAAAAGCCCCAAACTCGCACCTCTAAATCCGGCGTCGCAGCAAAACCATCTATTCAGCGCGTCTTTTATGGTAAGAGTTCAAAGTTCAATTTTACATGTTCACACTTAATTTAACCCTCGGGAAGTCGCAATGATGTCGCAATAAATGTAACGCGAGTAGTTGCGCGCGGTCAAAAGGACCGCACGAACATAATGTGTTGCAAATATCGTTTTAAACATTTTTCTTGTATTAGAAAAATAATTTTGTATATTTTCTGATTAAATGGGAATAACATTTTTATTATTATAATAAGTTTTACAATAATAACTATTAGAGGAACTTACAATTAGACATATACTGTTTTTAATTTCTTATTTGGAATAAAATGTCTTTTCGTTACATACTTCTTTAGATAGACTGCTACGCACTGGTTTTATTGAAAATTCTAAATTTGATGACGATCTTTTGCTTTTGTCAACTCTGGTTCGTCTAAAATTAGAAATGCAATAGTAAATTAGTAAAATATATACTATATAAACATAACACTAAAACAAAGCGTAACAGCACATTTTACATTCAATTAGAGCTCATTCGTATCTAAGCGGTTAGCATACACGCCTTTGGCGTGGGACTTCCCGGTTTTTCAGCTCATGTGGTTCGGATCCCACATTAAGCAGTAGGTTCACGTCTTACATAGCCTTATGCTGGAAAGGGCTCTAAATTGAAATCAAATCAAATTTACATTGAATTATTTTACGGTCCTGTTATTTTGAAACTTTACCTATACAGCACTACATTGAATTAATTTACGTTATTTTCAAATTTACACTGTTCTATACTTCGTAGTCGCTTATTTCGTCCTCTCCTGCTCTGAGTACATTCGGGGAATCGCTTATCATTTCTGGGTTTAAGATCTTCAGATTCGCTAGCAGACTGCTCACCTGACCTTTAGTGTTCACTCAGTTATATATATATTTGTTATGACCTTCCTTAGACAAAGCTTCCACGAGATCATCTCGGCTGATTTATCCGAATAGTCCATTCCTAACATTTCCCTTCGTTGGTTCAAGCTGTTCATTTCTAATTTTCTCTTTTTTCACCCTTGGTATCAGTTTGTTAACTCTATCGACCTCTCTTCCGTCCCAATAAAATAATATTTATGTTTAAAAACTTCAAACATCTCCAAAGCAAAGGTCACCTGCAAAGCGAAACACTGAGGAAAAACATTGCACGGTTAGTTGCGCGCGGTGGAAAGCACCACAGAATCACTAAACAATCACTAGTAGTTAAACTAAACATTGGATAACGGAGCGATTAGGCAGGAATGTTCTGGAAGGTGAGAAGGAAGATTAGCTAGACGGAGAAGTCTGTCGGACAAACAGAATGGACACACGATCAAAAATAATTTCCCTGTGGCCCTTTTGACCGTGGCGCGACTACTCGAAGGTTAACAAGGAATATTATTGTAAATAATACGAAAGAAAACAAATAAAAGCGTCCATTTAGCGCGTCTTTGGCGTTAAAACCTAAGTTCGAATCTGGGCGGAAGCATATATGTTCTAAACCGGTCCCTGACGGGGACGGCGCACATTAAAACTCCTGCAATAACACGTATCGTTTCCCCTCTACTGTAGCAAACTCGACTGGTTAATGTACGCGTCTTTACCATAAAGACCCGACTTCAAAATCCGAATTAGTACTAGACGTAATACCGCATGCAGCCATGTGGTACCCCGGTTTAAAAACTCCCGTGCAGTAACTCATACAGTACACACCTCTGAGTGAAATAACTCGGGTTCAAATCCTAATCGGTGAAAAATTATGTGGATCCCTTCCCGTGCCGGACATGCTGGGGTTATAGAGTACGGATTGTTGGTAAAATTGCTACAAACAAGCTGTTGGTAAAATATACAAAAACATAACTTTCTTAACTATGAAATTGCCTATTAACAACTGAAAATTAACCAGTAAAAATTGTAGGTCAACGTCTTATATGTATCCCTGGCAACGTATCATATATATAACAACAATTCAACTCTCTGTTCCTAAATTCTACTCATTACTTTTGAAACGCTGTAAGTATCATCTTTACACCTTTTTATAGAACTTAGCTCAACAATTTACGGTTGTACAATAAGGGACACTTCTGGACGGTACAGCCATATGGAGATTTACGGCTGAAGTGCTCCACCAACAGAGTCCGAAGAATTTGCCCTGAAGTATGCAACCAAATTAGCTGTAAAGGAAGGCGGGTGGCATAATTGCCAGGCACTGAAAAGTCACCTACAATTGGGCGAAGTTCCCACTACCGTCTACAGCGTCATTTCTCCAAATGAAATGAATCTTAGACATGTAGTTCTTATGGGAAACATATTACTTGATATTTGTCCTATTTGTGGAGATAAATTGATGCAAAAAATTAAAGTCCAATCCTGTTGCTGTTGAAATGAACAGTCTTTCTGTCGCTTGATCTGAAATGACTTTGCAGAGTCTGAATAAATATTCTATCACTTCAGGAGGGTAGGAAGAGCGAATATCCCCCTCCTTCAGTGTGAAAACACAAACATTGAATCAAATGCTTAGTGAGAGTGAGCCCATTGGTATAACACTTTTATGATTGTAAGTTTTCATCCCAATCCATCCCAATCCATAGCTGATGACATTGGAGAACGAGAGATGCAAATATGATGAAAGGGAGATACAGTCTCATGCGCAAATTTAGAATTCGAGACAAAATGATCGGATAGTATCCATATTTTGTCGAAAATTTTGATTTGGTAAGTAGACATGTAAAAGCTCACCCGAATCTGAGAGCATCCCACTACCAATTGTTGAATTCAAGTGGAGAACTCAGTTGAGAGGATCAGATGATTACGGAGGGGGAGAAACATCTTCAGATTTGGGAAACAAAGAATGAAAAAATTGGACTGTACTAAACAGGACTCGATCCATGAAACTGACGATTACCAAGCAACGACTCTACTCACTCATCCACAGAGCCACACAGAACGATAGGCAGTCGTACGTCAGACACAGAACGTTTTTTACTTACAAAATGTTTTTGTAAGGGGGAAAGCTAAGGAAATTCCCCATCTCTAGTTTTCCTTTCCCTGGTACTAACTTAATTACAGTTGTCCCAGCCTGGAAAGAATATTTTCCACCTCTTCATAAACTTTCCTAATAATTTTCGTACATTTATATATAGCCGCACAAAACATTTTCCATGGCTGTTCTGCACAATTATACGTAAACAAAACAATTTCTTCCAATTCTATGAATTCCAGTACCAAGGAAACAGAACTACTGCATATTCAATTCCATATTTCGCCAATAATCTTGCCGAATATATGAAAATGGCAAAATCACACGTTTAATTGTAACGTAATTTTATTTTTAAGAACGCAAAATGCGAAGGAGAACGAACATTATCTCTTTGACTTGAAAGAATAAAATAATGGCTGAACGTGGAAGTGAACAGAGAGATATGATGTTTAGGAAAAATGTATGCTACAAAGCAGTGGCGTAGCCAGGAAGTCTGGAACCTCCGACATTTGCATAAGTTGTTGAAATAAGGCCTAAGGGTAGAAACATAGATACCGAAGAGACCTCGTGATCCAAGTCGAGGTTTAAGTCACGGTCGCACCGTCGATACTGGCAAAAACACATGGATTCAAATGGGTATGTTCATGCCGAAGATATACGCTACATCGCGACTACATGTCGACCGAGAGGATGAATTAGTGGTCGCGATGGTAAATAACCCAGTATTTTTTACATCGATGTTCAGCGGAGCGTCGCTGTGCATCATGATTTCTTTAGTTCTCCCTGAAGCGCTGCACGGAATAGTCTTCATTTGTTTAAGATTTCGTCTGCAGAGGATTCTGTACGTATATCGGTCGACTCGAGAGGTCTTACACTCTCACTAATTAATAGAACTAGTGAGGAGTGTTCCAGCAATATTGGATATGAAACACAAACATCATAATAGACTCGTTTTAAATAGAGAATGAAAGAAATTAGCAACTGAAATGTGAATGTCAAGTAAGGTATTCATATTTATTTGAGAATTATACTGTAGTTTATTATTATATAAGGCAGTGGCCTTTACAGGAAGTCCGTAAACTGTGGGATTTCTAAAGAAGAAAGCTACTGTTAATTATATCTATGTTTAAAAACTCCACTCGTCTCCCCCAATTCCGAGATTAAGAAAAAATGATTTGTTCTAAATTCGTTACTGATATAAAGAAATACCTGTAAAGACAGGCACATATCCATAGGAAGAAAATGTCGGTTAATGGAATTGCAGTGACGAAACTTCATTCGCTACAGTTAATGCCGCCTCCAAACCGAAACCTGAAAACATGCGTGTTTTTTAAATTTTATTTTACTGGGAAATGATTTCCCGCCTGAGTACTGAATGAGGGCACTTCTTCACAGAAAATTGAAAAAATGTAAAAGTCTTTGATTTATTGATAGAGATGGACAAGAGATGAGACTCAAATATTTTTGCGAAACAAGAGAGGAGATTTTAGCATTTCACATGTCTCGTCTCGCGTCAATCCCTATCTATAAACTGCTGAGTCCTTTCAATTCCAAACTGTTGTTTCGCAGTGAGTTTTAAGCAATTATTTCAGACGTGCTACAGTAATGTTTTTCCTCAAACTGAGGACTTACAGCGGGGTGCGACCTCGTCGTTATATGCGCCCTACATGCATCTAGACCTGGACATCGAGGTAGCGACCACTACTTAAACCTCGACCTCAATCGCGAGGTCACTTAGGTATGTGTTTACACCATGATTGCGGTTTTATTCAAAAATTTTCCGGGTGTGCACCCCGGACTCCCCCAAACGAACGTTTAGTCAGCAACCCCCGGAGATCAAATCCTTCTATGTATGAGACATGCAAACCAGCGTGGAATTCATTAGAGGAGGGGAGAAATCTCGCTAACAATTTAGGCACTCTTTTTCAAGTGGGGAAAGGAGAATGATAAATGTGGGATAAATTTCGCCCAAGCACGTGGAGGGATGGTCAAGCCTGGCCCAGGAGGGGAATCGCAATTTTTAAGTTGCCTAGAGCTCTACTCAAACTTTGTAAAAATATTTATAAGAATTGAAGTAAAGTTGAACTTTCTATCTTGAGAATACTTCCGAGACAAATGGATTTAAAATCCACAAGTTCCCAGGGGGCACGTTTATAACAAATACCTTAAAGTACCAAATTGGTGTTGAGTTAATATGATAATCAACAATAAGTATCTGTGAAGCAACAACACTTGAATAGCTTAGGCCTGCCTACGGAATTAGCATAAAGAAAGGGGGAAAAGTGAGACCATGGGTTCCCACTGCGGGTGTCGAAGTTGTCCCCACTCTGGATTTGCAAAACAATTTCGGTTCTTTCTAGATACGTGTGAAATACATTAGATATACTTACACACTATAATATTGTATGTATTCACTGTAGTTATGCCATGTGCTTAAATAATAGCTGTTTTACATTACGTATTGCGGTCGCTATGGCACAATGATAGAGCGATCACCTCTTTTAAGTGGAGTTTTTAGTTCGATCCCATCCCGCGCCAAGTGGTCTCTGTAGTAGACAAACACGGTGTGGTGGGTTTTCTTGGGGTTCTCGCGTTTCCTCTCACCCTTTTTATTCCATCATTTCATTATTTTCATAATCACTGTCTCTCTTAGTCTACTCGGCATAATCGTGGGACGTAAACCTGCAAGATTTCATTTTACATTAAGTATTATGTGATTCAATGCCTGTGTATTCGCAACTTAGCTTACGTCACGTTTCTGAAAAAAACACTTTCAGTGACCGTACTTCCTAATTCATGTCTCCATTGAATTTCATGAGAGAGAAATGTGCATCACAGTAAAACCAAGTGAAATATCATCATTCAATTGCAGAAAGGATCAAATAGTAGAAACTCGAACGTGGGACTGCTGCGTGGAAAGCAAGGAGCTTTCCAATATGCCATTACGACACTCCGCGACACATTTAATTTACAATCGTTATAATTTGTTAAAAATATCGTACTACTTTGCCACAAACATAATCACAATATTTGTTGCCTCCAAATTGCAATTCACGTGGAAACGTATAATATATTTTCTCACGAACATGAACAATGTCAGAAACAGTTAAAAACAGAAAGGCCCACATCCAGAATCGAACCTAGCACTTTCGGAACTTCAGACAGCCACTCTAACCACACACATACGAAACAACTAATTCGTAGCGTTCTTATTCAATTATTACGACACAGTAATAAAGAAACAGAACTATCATCAATCACACTATACAAAACACGGAGAAAAAGCTTCGTAAGTTCACAATATAGCAAGGAAGATTCTCGCAACTTAACACAACATGTATGTAGTGTAGTGGTTAAACCAGGTGACTCCTGTTCGGCGCACTCGGCTTCGAATCCATAGTAGTGTAGCTTGAATTTTTTCCTCAAGAAAAAGACATCATTCTTGAAAATAGCTGCGACGCAACGTAATGTACAAATACGTCAGTCCCATGCAGGATGCAGGAGTGTTCTATTAAACAACGATGGCGTGCAAGCCGAGTTCAATTACCGGGCATTTCAAACATGTTTCCAACGTATCTAAGTGCAGTATTACTGGCCTCCTGTCCAGTGATTTGACTAATAAAGTGAAAATGACATAAAAGAACTTTCACGTCATTTATTTGCCCACGTTTTCGATGTATAAAAGTTATTGAACAGTTGGCTGTAAACAACATTACCCACATAGTTTCAAATAATTTGATTAATCCGTCATTGTAGTAAAGGGCCTAACGGAGTAAGCATGTGAAAACTGCCTCCCAGCATATCTGCACCAAATTTAGAGTATCAATTAACTTTTATGAGAAACTCAGTTTTCAAAATTTTCAGCCCCCCAAGCGTTTTTGGAGGGGTGTTAGGAGGGGGAAGGAAATTTGAAATTATTTTTTTCTCCTGAACGACTCAATCGATTTTCATGAAAAAAATATGTTAGGTGTTCTCAACAACAGAAGAGCCGGAAAATATTTTTTTTGAAATTTTTTGGGGTTGAAAACTGAAATCAATTTTTTTGAAATTTTCAAAAAATATTAGTGGAAGACTAACTGGGACACCCACAATTTTTTTTGCCAGTTTGGTCTTGAGAGGGTTCCTAACAACATGTATTGTGTTCATTTTGTTTGCAAGTGTACCTCATAGTGAAAAAAGGCAAATGTATCGTGGTGGAGATAAGTCTTTGATCAGGTAATGGCGACTGCTTTGAAACAAATACAGAGTATGAGAATTAAATCTCTCATATCTGTAGTTTCGTGTGGAGAAGAAACAAGGATGTGTACCAAAGGTTTAAGAACAACTCATGGTTATTCATATAAACTTTGCCGAAGATTATAAAGTTATATCATCATAAAAGAGATACGAGAGACTTTTTGAAAGGAAGAAAAATAACATACAACTTTGCTAGGCGTTCGTTGTTAGGTCTTATAGTCGCGGGTTCAATTCCCGTTAAGGGTCTATTAAAATTTTACTTGAACTAGAATTTATTTGCATGAATCACCCGTCTTCTTTAGCCTAAAGGACTTAAACGTTTAGAAAATCATATGGTAAAAATGAAATACATAAGACAGTAATAATGCTATTAATCTGTGTCTATCTATATAGGATATAAATGAAAAAGACGTCGTCTATTACAACAAAAAATGGCTTAACCGTTTGAAATGATTTTTATTAGTTTACACTTTCACCTACCTCTGGCTCATTGGCACCCAAAGGGGGCAGTGTGGGCCGCCCTCTGACTCACGAAATGTATACATACGGAAATACCAAACGTAATGTATAGCAACCATGAAGATAGCCCCTCCTAGAACATTTAGGGTGCCATGTGCGGACTGGTTTATTGTCACGCCATTTTTATTAAAATGCGTATCCTAACAGAGGAGAGGAGTTAAAATTTATGCCAAAAATAGATTATCTCACCTTTGTGAGATGAAACTTGACCCCATGCCGTTAACGTCGCCAATATCTAGAGGCTAACTTGCCGGTAAATGTCGATCGTCGATATAGCGACGCATCGAAAGATTACCGCTAGTGTGTCCCTGGCGGCAGGGTTTCGTCGAGTGGAAACAGACAACTAGATTAGGGGTGTTGCAGTTACCACCACGTAGCGGCGATGACTTCTTTTCGGTCCGTCTTTCGATTCGTCGCGGAGAATCGGCGAAGGGACCGAAACGACTTATCGCCAGTCATGTGCATGCGTTTATTATTATATATTTGTTTTTCCTGACGAATGTTCCTAAAGTGAGGTTTGGGGTGAAGAGTAACCCATGCTTCTACATCACAAGGTTGCTATTTCCCGTCATTCCGGGAGAACTTTATATATAGTTTGTAAGTGCTTTTTAGACTCATCTCAATGTAAATGAATCATGCATATTGCCTATTTAACATATTTTGGTGGAGTAATTTTTTTAATTCTTGGCATTTCGTCACGTTTCTGCCACCGGTGGCCCACTGGTGGTATAATTTTCAAAACGGAATTGGGGCCACCGCGGATCGTTGCAGTGGGGCTATCATTTTTTGGTGAGAGGTCGCTAGTTACCCATCGATGGTCCACCGACGCTTACGACACGGGGTAACTCTAAATTAAATTTAATTAGGAAATCACTATAGTTGCTATAAGAACTAGTTTTTGAACTTGGACTGTGTAGTATTGGTCTTTTGAGGAAAACATTTCCTAAGTTCAACTTCGAGTATCTTCGGGAAACAATAAACCAAAGGTGATAGGTTTGAACCTATAATCCAACGTTTACAATCGAAAACATTCTCTAAATCTGTATGTTCCTATTTTAAGTGTAATAAGATATGTTGATCCGTTATTAACTGTACTGTAGAACCAATTCATCATTGTAATACTTAAGGATAAAGTATTTCGAAATTATGTATACATGGGAGCACATGGTAGTTGCCTCATCCAGCTATAATCAATGCCCTCAATTTCCTTCGTGCAGTTCAAACCGATTTTCCTGCAAGCAGTTACACAAAGGCAATTAGTGTAGTTGTCTACGTGTCGAACTGCTAAGGCAAAGGACTAGAGATCGAATCGAATTGCTGAACGGGATCGAATGTTCTCTTCTTCTGGTGCCATAATTACAACGATACTTTATATTTTTCAAAGCAAAGTAATTAAAGCAAAATCTATACTGACGAAATCAATCACGTGATGCGTTCACAATAATATTCTTTTCGACAAAGGTCATCCATCCGCGTATCCTCGCGCGTAGTTTTCCGTTTCCGCGCCCGTGTCCGCAGTGCACACCCAGCACTATCTTTCCGGGACCGGCCGCCAGGGTGCGTGTTCAAACAAATTTTTCCCGCATTCCAATATTGTTAACATGTTATAAAGCATATAGTGTTTTCTGTGAATTCAAGGTATACGTAGTACGGTAAGTACATGTGCGATTTTTCATATACATCAAAGGAATATAATATAACAGTAATCATTAATGTTATTATTATTACGCATAATTTTATTCATAATTAATTGTATATTATGCAAATAATTAACTATAAAAATGCTTATAATAACAGCATCCAATCATTAATGCAATAAAAAGTACGTGTATTCTTACTATATAACCTTCTCTTTTGCATACGATAATTTTATTATTTTTCTCATGATATACTTATCAAATAAATACAGTAAGGGTAATAATATTTTATAACAGACACTAAACATGTATATACGTTGTTACCTTTCACACCCTCCCTTTTCTTTTGTATACATAGAATACGATTATTTGTAGAATACGTAGAATACGATTATTTTTTATGTTTACCGCTTAATTATATTAAAGCTCTAAAATGTTATGTATGTTTACAATAACAAATTCCATGTAATAATTCCTTAGTTCCATGTATATTCCTCTTATTATTATTACATGTATGCTTTCCCTTCATATAAAATACACTTATTATTCTTTTTATTTTTACCGCTTAATTATATAAAAGCTTTAAATGTTCTATATGTTTACATTAAATATATTTTCTTTTCAAAACATTATACAAAGAAAAACTCGCTTCCTTTCTTTTAAAAACACCCTCGTTCTAACTAAATATCTTTCTTTCACCTCCTTCTACTATTCCTTTATTTAAATACCATCAAAGCCTAACATATAAGCTTCTGCCACCCTTTCCATTATTGTCATTGTTCATACACCGCCAAAGGATTTTTATTATACCCTTAACAACAGGTTTGTTATACTCTATCCTTTAACATATACATTAACAATAACTTTTATGATATCCTATTCTTCTGTATCTACAATAACCAAAGGTTTTATGACCTTCCTTTGTATATAACAATATAATTTTACCTCCCCTTCTCCTTGATATTTCCCGAAGAGACTACTGAAGTCACATGATACAGTATAATATTCCAAATTTGCAAGTGGATTTATTTACGATGCATTCTATAGTCATAAAGAAATTGTCATTAGAAGACATTATTGAAAAATTTAGTTTTATTTTTTCATCCATTGGAAGTCTTATAGGCCCCTATACCTCATCCTCCGAATATCGATATCGAAAATTTAGGATGTTGATATACTTGCGATATCGAATGTTGGTATATGTCAATTTCGAAATCGATGATATGGATATCTCTGAATATCGCACAGGCCTAGATCCGACAAATCATGCAATAATAATAATAATAATCATAATGATGATAATAATAATAATAGGAACATATAGAGGATGCTTGTAATACTCATTAAGTCACTTTGAAAATGAACACGAAACTTGGTGGTCAAATAAAATACTCAACTTCCAGTAGAATTGTATAGATCTCCGAGACACATCTAGGATAATATTAAACATTGACATATGCTTTGTTTGCGCGTGGTTCGGTTGCAAATTCGGTAGTGTTCAATGAACGGGTTCGATACTTTCTAATAAACCCAGTAGGTAGCGTAGGTCATACCTTCCATTCCGGACTACTAATACAAAATGAACAAAAAGAAAGAAAGAAAGAATTAAAGAAAGAAAAAGAAATGAAATGAAAGAGAAAGAAAGAAAGAGAAAATGAGTGATACTTTTCGGCTAAATTCTATTAGAAACAAACTATATTTAAAGTTCAAAGTGTACCATAATGAAAAGTTACAAATGTTCAAAAGGAAAATTGCATGTTCCTTATAGATGTAGCAGACCTTGTATGTTTCTGATTTCAGATGTCAATAAAACACATTGAATTATAGGATGGAAACAAATTTTGAGTCAAACTAATAGAATTAAAATGCTGGGTAGAGCAATTGGTGGAGTAGTGGTTATCATACTAGTCTTCCACGTGGGAAATCTCGATTTGATTCTTCGCCAGGTAACACCGTTTTTTCGCGCAAAATATTGGTTGTAACTGTGCGAATTACAACGTTATATCCGCAATAGATGAAATCGACACTGGATGTTCGGAACAGATAAATTTTCGAAGATGACTAGATAATGGTGTCCCTCTTTGGTTATTTCAAAACATCATTTTATTTCTATTAGTTTGACACAAATTTTGTTTCCATCCTACCATTCAATGTTTATTATTCACATTTAAAATTTGAAAAATGCAAGGTCTGCTATATGTATAAGGAACATCCAATCTAACTTTGGAACATTTGTAACTTTTCATTATGATACAGAGCTCCTTCGTGGCTAAGTGGTTAGCGTACGCTCCTTTGGCGTGGGGCCACGGGTTCGATGCCCGGTAGGAGCTCATGTGGTACGTATTTCACGTTAATGAGCAGGTCCCGTCTCATACAGACTCGCTGCTGAAAGGGAGGATAAATTCAAAATCAACTGAACTCAACTCATTATGATATACTCTGGACTTTTAATACAGGAGCACTCACTCAGTTCCTCTTTCTTTTTTCATTTCTTTAATTCTTTCTTTCTTTCTTTTTGTTCAGTTTGCATTAGTAATCTGGAAGGGAAGGTATGACCTACGCTATTTACTGGGTTTATTAGAATGTATTTCGGATCAGTACGTACAATGAACACTACCGAATTTACAACCGAACCACGCGGAAACAAAGCATGTACTAAAAGTTTGACATCCTAGATATGTCTCGGAGACCTACAATTCTACTGGAAGTTGAGTTATACTTGACAACCAAATTTCGTATTCGTTTCGAAAGTGACTTAACGAACGTTTCAAGCATCCTCTTTATATTCGCATTATTATTATTATTATTATTATGAATACTTATGATGATTATTATTATAACAATTGGGTTTACAACTTGGGTACCATCTATTTATCTTGCATGTGAGGGCCGCAAGTCTGCTACGCCACTAGTGTCCCTTATTCCATGTTTGTCTCTCTTTCCGTTTCGTGTTGCTGTTAGACTTTTATATTAAACCTTTACACTATGTAACACTTTTATCTTTCTAAGAGTTTTTCTTTTTTGAAAAATGAGAGAAACTGCTTTCCTCTGATATCTATTTCTTAACATTCGTCTTGTTTGAACTGCGTAAGTAAGAACATTTTGGAACTTTTTATGTCATCTATTGCCCTCATGATAAAGGAAAGCCTTCGTTCTTAACATTATTATATTTTCTTATTTGCAATTTGCCACACTGCTATATCTGTAACAAGATTGAGATTTGGTCCAATTCCTTTCTACAGGGTGTCCAATATACAATACAACCCGGAGTTTGGGATAGCAGAACCTTTGAATCTGAAGTGATACACAAATATTGGTTATACCAAAATGAAGCCTTACCAAAATGAAGCCTTATTTATGGATTCATTTTTAAACTACGAAGCAACGATTGACGTACATTAGAAACCACACAGTGTTGCCGGATGTAACCGAAGGTGTAAATCAACTGTTTTTTTTTTTTTTTTTTTGCAATACTTATAAAGTGACTCATAACTCATACGTATGGACGTTCTGGCGTTAATTTTCAGTTTGTTTATTTAAACTAAGTTGGAAACTATGGAGCAGAAGAAAGAATTTTTTCCACCGATAATAATCGTATGAGGCCTCTGTAAGGGGGAACTAGGGAAATCGTAGTTTCCATAAATTCACACTCTGAATTGGCAACGCCGCTGACGTTTCAGTGCGTGAAAAGATGTGTTAAGGATCTGTCTACATAATGCAATTCCTGTAAACAATGAAAAACAAACTTTGAAATTATCATGATAAAATTTGCCGTTTTGTGCGCCTACTTTCACGTTTTGTGCATCACCGGAAATGGGTCAATATGGGCCTCCAAGGTGACACAAAAATGACCAATTGTTCTGCCACTAGCGAACTTCGGGCACATTTCCATTACATCGTCTTTTGCGTGTTTTGTGCCGTGTTGTGCGCATATTCGCACGTTTCGTGCGTCGCCGGAAGTGGATCAAAATGGGCCTAAGAATGGCAGAACAAGTTAATACTGTTCCGCCATCAATGAAATTTCAGGTCGTTTTAACCACATGGTTTTGTGCGTATTTTGTCCTATATTGTGCTCCTATTTCCACATTTTGACCGTCAACGGAAGTGGGTCAAAATGGGCCTCAAAGGGACACCTCATGACCCAGTGCTCCCCCACTTCCGAATTTCCAGGTCGTTTCTTTCGCATCGTTTGGTGCCTGTTTTGTATCGTTTTGTGTGCATATTTCGACGTCTTGTGTGTCACTACAAGTGGGTCAAAATGGTCCTCGAATGTGGGACAGAAAAGACACTGTTCCGCCACTACCAAATTTCGAGGTCGTTTCTTTCGCATAGTTTAGTGCATGTTTTGCGCTGTTTTGTGCATCTATTTCAACCTTTTATGCGTCACCGGAATATGGCGAAACAAGTTAATTCGGTTCCACCACAAACGAATTTTGAAGTCCTTTCCATGACATCGTTTTCTGCGTGTTTTGTGCCGTTATTTCCCCGTTTTTGCGTCATCGGAAGTAGGTGAAAATGGGCCTCCAAGGTAGAACGAAAGTGACCAACACTTTCGCCACCAACGAATTTCGAAATGATTTCTTCCGAATTGTTTTGTGCTGGTCTCTGCGCCTATTTCCACGTTTTGTGCGTCACCGGAAGTGGGTCTAAATGAGAGTACAAATATGGCGGAACAAGTTAATGCTGTTCCTCCACCAACGAAATTTCAGGCCATTTCCATCACATTGTTTTGTGCGTGTTTTGTGCCGTTTTGTGCACTTATTTCCACGTTTTGTGCGTCGCCGGAAGTGGGTCGAAATGGGCTTTCAAGGTGATGCGAAAATTACCCACTGTTCCGCCAATAACGAATTTGGGAGCCGTTTTCATCACATCCTTTTGGGCGACTATTTCCACGTTTTGTGCGTCACTGGAAGTGGGTTTTAATGGGCCTCCAAGGTGGAACGAGAATAATCCACTGTTCCGCCACCAACGAATTTCGAGGTGGCTTTTCTTGCATAGTTTAGTGCCTGTTTTGTGTTGTTTTGTGCGCCTATTTCCACGTTTTGTGCGCCACCGGAAGTGGATCAAAATGAGTCTACAAGATGGAACGAAAGTGACCCACTGTTCCACCACCAAAGAATTTTCAAGTGGTTTCTTTGGCATCGTTTAGTGCCTGCTTTGTGCCGTTTTGTACACCTATTTCCGCGTTTTGTGCGTCACCGGTTGTGGGTTAAACTGGGCCTCTAATGTGACACGTAAATGACCCACTCTTCCGCCACTTTCAAATTTCGAGGTCGTTTCTTTCACATCGTTTAGTGCGTATTTTCTACCGTTTTGTGCGACTATTTCCACGTTTTGTGCATCATCGGAAGTGGGTCAAAATGGGTCTTAAGAATGGGACGAAAGGGTCCCACTGTTCCGCCGCCAACTAATTTCGAGGTGGTTTCTTTTGCATCGTTTAATGCGTGCTTTGTGCCGTTTTGTGCGCCTGTTTCCGCGTTTTTTGCGTCACAGGAAGTGAGTTAAAATGGGCCTCCAATGTGACACGTAAATGACCCACTGTTCCGCCACTTTCAAATTTTGTGGTCGTTTCTTTCACATCGTTTAGTACGCATTTTCTGCTGCTTTGTGCGCCTATTTCTAAGTTTTGTGCGTCACCGAAAGTGGGCCATTATCGACTTCCAATGTTGGATGAAAATGACGCACTGCTCCGCCAGTATTGTATTTCGAGGACTTTTCTTTTGCATCGTTTGCTGCCTGTTTTGCATCGTTTTGTGTGTCACTGGAAGTTTCTAAAAATGGGCTTCCAATGTGGGACAAAAAAGCCTACTGTTCGGTCACTATTTAATTTCCGTGTCTTTACTTTCGCATCGTTTAGTGCCTATTTTGTGCCGTTTTGTGTACCTATTTCCCCTTTTATGCATCACCAGAATTGAGTCAAAAAGGGCCTTCAAGGTGGAACGACCATGAACAACTGTTCCGCCACTATCAAATTTCGAGGTCGTTTCTTTCGCCTTGTTTAGTGCTTGTTTTGTGCCGTTTTGTGCACCTATTTCCGGTGACGTACAAAACGTGGGAATAGGCGCACTAAACGGCACAAAATAGGCACTAAACTGTGCGAATGAAACGACTTTGAAATTCCATAGTGGCTGGACAGTTGGTCATTTTCGTCCAAACTTTGGAGGCCCATTTTGAGACACTTCCGGCGACGCACAAAATGTGGAAGTAAGCGCACAAAACTCCACAGTATAGACACTAAACGACAAACAAGAAACAAAGGACTTCGAAATTTAATATTGGTGGAAAATTGTCTGATTTTTTCATCTCACCTTAGAGACCCATTTTGACCCGCTTCCGTGATGCACAAAACTTGGAAATACACGCATAAAACGGTGAAAAAACAGGCACTAAACGATTCGAAAGAAACACTCGCAATTCGATAGTGGTGGAACACTGGGTCATTTTCGTCCCACATTGGGGCCCCATTTTGACCCACTTCCAGTGGCGCACGAAACGTGGAAATAGGCGCACAAAACGGTACAAAATACGCACTAAACAATGCGAAAGAAACGACCTCGAAATTCGATAGGGGTGGGACAATGGGTCATATTAGTCACACCTTGGGAGTTCCTTCGTGGCTAAGCGGTTAGCGTATGCGCTTTTGGCGTGGGAAACCCGGGTTCGATTCCCGGCGGGAGCTCATGTGGTTCGGATTCCACGTCAGTAGGTCCACGTCTCATATAGCCTCGCTGCTGAACGGGACGTTAAACTCAAAATCAATCAATCAATCGTCATATCTTGGAGGTTCATTTTGATCCACTTCCAGTGACGCAGAAAACATCGAAATAGGGGCACAAAACGCTAAAAAAAAGGCATTGAAGGATGTGAAATTAACGACCTCGAAATTCGATATTGGCGGAACTGATGGTCATTTTCGTTCCACTTTGGAGGCCCATTTTGATCCACTTCCTGTGACGCGCAGAACGTGGAAATACTTGTACAGAACGGCACAAAATAAGCACTAAACGATGTGAAATTAACGACTTTGCAATTCGATAGTGGCGGAACTCTTGGACATTTTCGTATTACTTTGGACGTTAATTTTAACCCACTTCCGGTGACGCACAAAAGGTGGAAATAAGCGCACAAAACGGCATAAGACAGGCACTAAGCGATGTGAAAGAAACACACGCGCAATTCGATAGTGGAGAAACAGTGGGTCATTTTCGTCCCACTTTGGAAACCCGTTTTGACCAACTTACGTTGACTCACAAATCAGTAGGGAAGAACGAGATCCTCTTCAAGAATAGGGCTATTGTTTATTAATTACTTTATTGCTCTGACAACATCCTTATCTGTGGGCCGAACCGCCTTTGGGTAGGTCCCTGGGGGAGGAAGATTTATTACCTGGACAATAGAAGGGGATGAGGTGATTCTGGAAAGTGGAATGAAACACTTGCTATTTGAAACATGATCCTACACGATTCTTTGATCGAAATTTTAAAAATTATAATTAAATTAAAATTAAAATGTGTTTCAGATCATTAGAACTTCAGTATAAGCCTTGAAATGAGATCCCTAGCTCTCACAAGCTTTTTCCCCTTAATTTAATTATGATCCTATTTAAATATTTAATGCGATCCGTCGAAATGACATCATTCTTTTTTAACTTAACTCGTTTTCATTAAAATTATTTCCCTCCTTTTTTACGGATTGCTTTTATTTGACTTGTAATTTTAAAATTACTCGATGTTAAAATTCAATAGGAAACTCAGCTTATGTAATAGTTTGTATGCCAGAGCATACTCCTTGTATGAAATGTTTCGAAAATATTTAAAAAGTATGATTTTTAATGGATTGTCTTTGGTTCGTTTTACTACGTAAAGCTAACTTAGAAAGTCTTTTCTGAAAATATTAACAGAACAGAACAGAACAAAATAGAAATAAGATTTGTAGGAATAGGAAAGGAAAAGAATGAATATTTATTTTTCGTCTTTTTCGTTGCGAAGCGAACTGTTTTCCTTCTAACTCGCCTCTGAAATTAAAGAGTTCCGCTACAGCAACGATGACACATCCACGTGTTCTTCACCTTCGCTATCTCCCAACTGAAATGTTAGGTTTTCAAGTTTCCATTGCTTCTGGTACAGAAACATCCTTGCTATCTGATTGGCAAACCAAGTCCAGTTTAACCACATCTCCTGCCATTATCCGATGCTAAGTTGTTCTGCTTGAACCAAGCGAGATGATTACATATCAATCAATTTCCTTAGTTGTGAGTGAACGGAAGATTTCATT
Organism: Thermobia domestica; assembly: GCF_964235325.1. Taxonomy (NCBI): domain Eukaryota; kingdom Metazoa; phylum Arthropoda; class Insecta; order Zygentoma; family Lepismatidae; genus Thermobia; species Thermobia domestica. The sequence goes on along the minus strand of NC_137460.1, from coordinate 164,632,109 downwards.
TTCTCCCCCTTTTGCCCCATATTCCTCACAGTTTTCTTGTTCTGGACAAGTAAAGCCCGCCCTTCCTCCGCGAAGATTGACCAGGTATATTGTTTTCCCTTTTTTTTCTTTACCACTGACTGGACACACATTTCTTGTTGCGAATGGATGAATGATTTTTCCCGCTCTTTTGCGACTTCTCATTCTGCCGGCAGACCATTTCCCCCACCTCTCTTGTACCGCTGGCTGACAAAGAGCGTCCGTAGGTTACTCAGCCTGCTACCTACTGACTGAGTAGCTTTGTCTTTGCAAACAACTGAAAAAGGGTGCAGAATTGGGTTCTTTCACCTGTATTTGGACGTCCGATTGGGGCGGAGTGGACACTATGTGTGAGAACATTATCCCTTGTTGAATGGTTTATTGCTCTCTGTGTATTCAGATGCAGGATTTTCTTTTCGGCAAAAAAAAAAAAACATTTATTGGCATATACTTCGAAATGAAAGCCATAAATTTCAAGAGTATAAACCTGACATTGCTTTTCATTCCTTCGTTCAAATGTGTTGCGTTATTAAAATTAAAGTACTATGAAAATTGGAACTAACACTCCGCCTAAAGAATTTTCCTTCATGAGGCAACAAGCGCTAAATGAGTATTCGCTACCTTTGTAGATATCAGCTTGGATGTCTGGTGACGCGACATATGTTATTAAAACTTGATAAACTATCTCCTGTTAACATAGCTGGCTGCTACGATTCCAGACATACTGGGGATCTACAAAGTTTAGGCAAACTGTAAAACTGTCTAAAATGGTTATTACTTTGAAGAAATTGATATTTAATGAGAACCTTTATCCATTCAAAAGAAAGAAAATTGGTTATCGTTGAATGTATTCTTTGATCAGGTCATAGATCCGACAAAGATGTTTGCAAACAAAATATCCCTTCATTTTCCTATTTGTAAACTGAACCCAAGCAAGGACAAACGAAAATTCATTCACCTTATTTCTCCTTTATCCCCGTATATATATATATATATATATATATATATATATAAATCCACTGCGCCAATTTCTAAACTAAGTTCGCTCTTGCGAGACGGTTAACTGCTGGCTATTGCGATCAAAAATCTTGTGTGTCTGTTTTTCAATGTGTTTCTTTTTGGATATTTTTGTGGTTGTCAAAAGAAGATATTAAATTCAAGTAAGTTTCATATTATTATTATTGTTGTTATTGTTTTGATATATTTGTATTGAGAGTGGAGGGAACCCCCAGGAAATTCACATACATTTGTTTTTTCGCCACAAACTTATTTGCACAAGGATCGATGCGGGAATTCCAAGCACCGGGGAAAACTCTAAAACTGGACCATTATGTTTTAAACCGGGGGAAACCATCCCTGAACAAGCGGGGTCTTCACGAACGAGAGATATTTGCTTTTTGAAAATATTAGTTGAGAGTTTTAGCGCCCCCTTAGCGATACCCCAGAATTGTTTTACGCTTAACCAAATTATTGTTTGAACACTATGTCTTAATGTCGTCTCGTCTCGTGAAAAAGGGTGAAGACTTGGGAAAAAAGATTAAAGGCTGAAACTGTTATTATTGTTATTACTAGAAATATGTGAGAATCTACAATTTTATATGATACTTTTTTAAAAAGGTACAGTCATATTTATACGGAAAATATTCAAATAGTTACGAAAAGAAGTTAGTCTTTTTAGAAAATGGTTGGTGATGTGGTTTAAGAGCCGCCAATGAAGGATGAAAATGATTTAGTACTGTTTATAGTTTATAGTTTACTGCAGACGCAACTGTAGATTAGATTAGTTATGGAAATATCCAATTACTTGCGGAAAGAAGTTAGTCACTCTTTTTATAAAATGCTTGGTGACGTCCCTTAAGAACCCCCTAGTTTACTGCTGAAACCAAGTGTGGAATTTCTTGAATCTTTATAAGTGAAAGCGAGATTAAACAGAATTGCGTACTGCCCAATATTTTAGATTGTAGATACTATATTGTTTAAATTTAATGCAGATAATATGGAAATAAATTGTGTCTGAAGGATTGTCGAGGAGCTGTAATTATTGTTCTAAATAGAAAAAAACCGTTCGTAGTTTTCCAGAAATATACGTTTTCTTTAAGAAAAAAATTCCTCTCGTTTTTTTCTTAATTTCGTTTTTTTTCAAGTAGTCAATTTTAATGCTTCTTGCGTCTATTTAAGTATGAACTATTTTTATGTAGGTGTAATCACCGTAAAATGCAATATAAATTAAAGGCTAAATACTGATACACTACAAATATTTTACAATTTACATGAATACCATACCTATTAACAATTCGGGTTTCAGCAGTTTCATATGGGTTCGATTCCCGGCGGGAGCGCATGTGGTTCGGATTCCACGTTAATCAGTAGGTCCACGTCTCATATAGCCTCGCTGCTGAACGGGACGTAAAACTCAAAAATCAATCAATCAATCAGCAGTTTCATCAATATCAACTAAGAAATAAAAGTAGAAATGAAATTTTGTTTTTTCGTGAAAGCAGGCCTGTAATAAGTACGAAAATAATGTCACGAACAGTATAAAATTCAAATAACTTGTCTAAAGGTAAAAACTAATATTAATTTGCCTAATAGTACTTTCTAAATATCATATATAAATAATTTGCCGACTAGATATATATGATATGCAGAGCCGGCTCTACCATAATATGCAACACGTGCATTTGCCTGGAGCGGCAAGTTTGGAGGGTCCGGCAAAATTTGTCATAAGTATATTATTTAAATTAAGTATTTCTGGTTGGAAACATACTTCATGATGATGGTAGTTACATTTACTAAGCTGACCTATTTGAATGCTACATTCATAAATTATATTTAGATTGCATTAGTTTAAGGTTACATGGACAATGCTAAAGTAAATGGTCGAAAAAATCCGAGCACAAATTGCTTGATTGTTGTTAAATGCAAGAATTCAATTCTCGAATAGTAACGAATATCTGTTCCATTTAGTAAGTTATCAGAGTTTTGATATGACAACTAGTCTTGTTTTCGTCAGAAACAAGTTCCTTATCATTGAAGATAGAAACAAGTTTTTAAAAAACTAACAGATGTAGAAGAAAAATCAAGAAATAAAGATAAAAGAGCTAGTTGCATTGGAATTACAAACTGATACATTGAGATTGAAGTTCGATATTGAATTCTGTAAAAAGGATTACCACCTTTCCTCTGCAGATGAGTTTGCTTTAGCTTTCACTATCATAATAGATTAATATTTAAAGAAAAAACAGACACAACGGGATTGCATTTTTCGTAAGTATTTAAGCCTTTCTGCGTGCAACTGCACTTACCCTCCCTTTCGTTGTTCATGCTGGAGCAGCATACTTAAAATCATGACTTTTAAGATTTGTTCTTTCTGGAGAAAGGGGGAGGCGGCAAATTATGCCATTGCACTGGGCGAAAAATTGCCTCTGATTATACGTATATACAAGGCATGAATGTAGGATGACAAAATTTGAAGTAATGCAGGGTGTTTCAAAATTAATATTAGGGTTTCGAAACTTTGTAGTATCAATTACAATTAACTTACAATTACAATTATAAATATTACATCAAATGAAAGAGCAGCTCAAACAGTTTTGTACGGACGCATGTATGTATTGTTTCTTCTGTCTGCCTTTAGAAAGAGCAAGTAGCAAAGATGGAGCATACAGAGAAGAATGCTTTTAGTGTTTTAATAAAGACTGAAACTACAGTGCAACCGTCTGTGTGAAGAATATTAAAGAGACGCTAGCAACTACGTCCTTATTCTTTGCAGTTGCTACAGGTCTAAAGCCTACAGACTACGCTTTACGTGCCAATTTCGCAAGTGAAATATTGCTCGATAACAATGAAGATTTTCTGGATCGTGTCGTCTTCAGTGATAAATCGACCTTTCACCTAAGAGCTAATGTGAACATTCATAATGTTTGCATCTGGCCTTCAGCAAATCGTCAGGAGATCGTACAGTTGAAACGAGACTCCCCTAAATTGAATGTGTTTTGTGCCATATGGTGGAAAGTTTATGGGCCTTTCTCGCCTATCGACTAGATGTGTGCCGTGTGACGAATGAATCTCACATTGAACACTTGTAGCAAAGACTGTCTGAGGTGCTCTTTTACTTGATGCATTGCTTATAATTGTACGTAAAATGTAATAACTACTACGAAGACATAAAACCCCGATATTCATTTTGAAACAACCTGCATTTCTCACCAACAACGTTGGAACTAGGATGTTAAAAGGAGAGAAAAATTTTCTTATAAAGTTATTGTTTACAACAACGATATTATTATTAGTCGAGACTATAGCTACAACAACAACACCGGTTAGTAGTCATAAAAATGTAATCAAATGTACACTCAGTGGCCCAGGTGGCCAAAATGGCACACAGGGGTGTGTCACTTTTTTAATCCGCTCCTGTGTGGACACTAATTAAGATATCGGGATATTATTCTTGCTAAATATGGTTATACCACAGTTTATCATATTAATTTCTTTTTCTTCTGGTGTCGAATTTTCTTCTCAAATTTCACCGCAGTCAAAAATTCGAGAATTTTCTAATTTTGAATTTCCTTTACTTCTTTTTGGCTGTAGCTTCCTTCGTTGTAGAAAGACCTCGTTAAGACTGGCCAGGTAGACACCTCGGAGGGATACCTAACTGTTGACATTAATCGGACGGGCCTTCGCGCAGTGTTGTCAATTCGGGAAATTAAAATTTCCCTAAATTTAGGCAAAAAAATAGAAATTTTTGCTTATAAATCCGTACCTATACGTCAGAGTGCAAGTCAACTTACGCCAATCAAACATTTATTCTTACTTAACAAACGCAAGTACAGATCGTTACAATGGTGTAATTAGGGGGCGCACGAAAAAATCGTATTTAGGTTCTAACCCTTGATTTTTCTAGTTTACCCCTACTTTTCTGTTTACCGTAATATATTTTTGGTAATTAGAAGCTTTGTTCCTCACTAACTGAAAATGTAGGAAAACGCCAAAAATGACCTGGGTCCGAAAGGAATAATCACATAATCTTGCTTGCATAGGTACAAAGAAACAAACGATTTGTAAGTTACGAGGACTTCTACTCAAGTTCTGTTGATTATTTCAATAATCTGCAACGTAAATCAATAAATAATAGTTGCCAGAAAAAAAGAGATATTTGAAAAAACATGGAAAAAACGATGTTTTTTATTGAAAAAGCCACGGAAAAAACCCGTGTTTTACAACACTATCTGTAATCATATTGGGAAGTCTTTCCGGAAAATGAGCAGTTTACACAAAAAGAAAACTTTGAAACATATAGTTACCCAATATATTTCTCAACATCATCTGTAGTAAATATTGTTTTATTTACTGTAGTGTATAATAATTAACTTCAACAGAAAGATAGACTTTTGTCTTCCTTGTATAACAAGAATAAATGCAAAGAAAGAATTATAATAGGGATATATTATGTAGTATTTAAAGAATCAATCAGTATTAAGTGTTCAAAAGTGTTCAAAATTGTTTAAATGTATTCCTATACTGAAAAATGTAGATATAAAATAATTTCAGTTTACAGTGGGGCAGTCTCCCGAGATAGATTTGATTACTGCAAATAGTGCGTTTCCGCTTGATATTTCCTACGTAGATGTGCAGGCTTTCCTCTAGACTCGAAAGAAAGTAACACCTTCGTTTATTTTTGATCATAGAAGTTTACGGTTGGCTTTCCCTTGGGATTTGCGTTGGAATAGTATAGCCGTCGCAAGTCTTGCAAAAGATAATGAATAGCCAAATGTTTTCGAATACGTAAGAAATAAGAAATAATGGTTTGTAATTTAGTGAGAAAGAAAAATTGATGATAGATGTTTTATGGGTGTTTGTCTTTGGACAAGCATTGGAGAGAAACCCTCTTAAAATGTAAGAAATATGGACTTGTGTTTTTAAACATATGGGGCGGTATTCAGAGAGAATTCGTTGATCGTGGGTTAGTGCGAGTTTTTGGTGACTAGCTGTATACTAAGAAAGGTGCATTGTTTCGTATTTGGACTCTACTTTGAGTACAAGGAAAGAGCTGATTTGGGTATGATTAACCCCAATGCATCGGGTGAGAAAAATAAATATTGCAACTACGGAAAAGTAGATGAGCGCATGCGTAGAAAAAATGAAAATACATGAAATACGAAATGTTGTGTCGAATGCTAAACCGATGGTAAAACATTACCCTCTGATCTAGATTAATTAGTCACATCGAATTAGATTAATACAATTTTGATAACCATCCGTTAGTCATCCCGTAGTAGGTGTTAATAAGGCTAATAAAATCTTATTAGTCTTGATTTTAGAATATGAAAGAAAACATAAGAAGAGCACCGATGCATCGTTGTGATAGAGGGGACTTTACCCCTGTGTTAACAGTGAATTCTCCCCTAGACATTTGGGGCCGCGGTGGTTCAGTGGAAGAGCGTTCATCTCTGGTGCTTGGGGTCTCGGGTTCGTTCCCAGCCCCCGCCAAGTGAACTTTGTGGTGGACAAACACCGTGTGCGTGGGTTCTCTCGGGGTTCTCCCGTTTCCTTTCACTTTCTTCATTCCACCATTTCATTCATTACTCATCATCACCGTCTCCTTTAGCCTAACCGGCATAAACGTGGGACGTAAAACTCAGATTTCATTTCATTTTCCCCTAGACTTTTTCATTACTGAACGCTACTTGTTTTATACTTGGTTCCCCCAAAGCGAACGTTCCCTTTCGCACTGAGAGAGAGGAGGCTATACCCGTGTTCAAGACGAGATTCTACCCTAGACTTTTGCTTTAGACCATTTTTTGTAATAGAATTGCAAACGAAACGCTTATAGCAATAGTGCTGGAGGGACATATGCCCCGTAAATGTTGTGGGTAGGGTCCCCCCAACTAAATACTCATTGCGTGACTGAAAGACTGGGTGTTATGCCTCTTATTCAACCCAATAGTTTAACTTAATGTTAAGTTTACTCATACTTGTCCTGTCCCAATACTTTAACAGAGTCTTAAGATCAGCAGAGCATAAACGCATCTGTATGGGAGTATTGAAATTGTCTTAATCTTATGTGTGAGAGAAAACGCATGGAAGACATGTTTTGCTTCTGTTAGTATTAACTAGTGCATACTAAGATTGAAATAGTGAATATGTGCTAGGGTTTTATTACAAAATTGAAACATGTAATACAAATATACTATACTTACCTTAAAATATATATAAAAATATACGGAACACTGTCATACAAGCGTGTGCACTGAACAACATTCATCAGCCAACTAACCTCTAATTTAGAATTCTGCCGCTGGTGTCACTGGTAGTTCTATTTAAAAAGTATTAAATTACTTTGCTAGTGTAATGGACCTAAAAAATTTGCTTGGAAGACATATAGGTAGTAATAGTATAAAAGTACAAGGAAACCATAAATATAGTGTTTGTTCAGTTGGCATGACTTGGGATTGAACTACAAACCCCCAGACATATGAAGTGAACATTTTACGACTTTTAAATAAATAATTTTGTATAGCTCTGTTCTATACCACCAGAATTTGTTTGTTGTTGGGGGAATCATAAGAGTTTTTACTAAGATTGAAATATAGGATTTTTACAGCTGCGAGAGTTTTTGTGAACGTTTCTGTGAGCGAATTAGATTTTTCATTTTATACTTTGGTGAAAGAATGACTCGATTTTCATTAGGATTTTATATTTCTGGGCTTTAGGCATGAAGACTTTTTCACCCGTCATGTTCTGAGGGATGACATTCCTCGGCGAGCACACTATCCGGGGAAAGAGTGAAACGGTCTGTGACCTATAAGTTAGCTACCAACCAAGGCATTTGACCGGTGTGAATGAGAAAAACCTCATTCAGGATATCCTAAAAATTACACTTTTTCGACCGAGTCCCCCACGGGGAATCGAACCCAGGACTGTTCGCACTGAAGGCGAGAACGTTAGCGGCGATATTGTAAATTCTCAGAAAAATATTGTTTGTAACTGGAAATCGAATTATATGAGCATTTTATTGAAAATTAGGTTTGGGTCTCACACAAAAGGTGTTGGGTACTGGGGAAAAGATTTTTCTTTCTTCTGAATTTTTAAAACCTTCCTAACTTTCTAAACAGTGCTGAGGTATTTTGATAATAGTGTCAGTAAATATTGTGTAAAGAAAATTTATCCTGTGCAAAACACATAAGGTTTCTTCTTTTATATACTTCAAATTATTGCAAGTTCTATTTTTTGATGATTGGTTGAATTTTGAGATTATTGTCTCTTTTTCAGAAAGGTTCTATGAGACATGATCGTAAATGATTAACGTGGAATCCGAGCCACATGACCTACCACGGGAATCGAATCCTCGATGACTGTGAACAATGGAAAGTGACATTAGAAATGTTTTAGTACGATTAACAAATTAAATGCCAAAGGCATGAGCACTAACCACAGCCATGAAGAACCAGTATTTTTTATTTTGCTTGTTTCAAATGTCTTACATGATTCAGCAGTAAAAAAATAAACTATTACTTTTAAAAAATCGAAAGCTATATCTCACACTAAAGTGTACAAACTTTGAAGTTTTCAAAACAATTGAAAAAATCAGAACTGAAGTAGTATTTATCAGTTTTCAAGTAATGATATGAATTCAACTTAATGCTGGTTGTTTCGTGTTGGTAAAGTGAAACGAAATCTTTGAATTTTACGTCCTGGTTAGGCTAAAGGAGACAATGATTATGAGAAATGAATGAAATGTAGAAAAGGTGAAGGAAACGGGGAAACTCCAAGAAAGTCCACGCACACGATGATGTTCACCACAAAGTCTAACTGGTGGGCCCCGAGCACCGGGGAAAACTCTACCACTGAGGCACTGCTGTCCCATATTGAAATTTGAAATCATGTTCTTCATTAGTTGAGTAAATAATTAGTGATCTCCTTTGGGTTTGAAGTTCCCTTGGCTATGTATTGAATTGATATCCCTTGACTACTTTTAATGAAATGAAATCAAATCTGACATTCCATGATTATGTCTGGTATGCTAAAGGAGACAGTGATGATAAGAAATAAAGGAAATGGTGAAATAAAGAAAGTGGGAGAAAAAGCGAGAATCCCCAAGAAAAGTTACGGATACGATATTGTCAACCATAATCTTATTTGGCCAAGGATTGAACCTGGGATCCCAACCATCTAAGGTGAAGTGTGGTTAAACAACTACTTTGAAATATGTATTCGTGGAAACGGAGGACAGAAAAGCAAGCTATAAGTTGTATGTTAAGCCTCATTCAAACATTTAATTGGTGAAAACCTCGCTTGATTTTGAACTTGTGACCAGTTGCACGTAAGGTGGAAACGATCTTATTTTATTTGACATCGCATTTACGTGGAAGGATTAAGGAAAACTTCAGCTATGATAGTAATTGGTGTTAATGGTGCTGTTTGGAGTTTAGCGTCCTGTTCACCACCAAGGCTATTTTTATTGTAATTCTTACACAGTAAACTGTTAGACTTTGAAGTTTTTAAAGCTTTCACCGGAATATGAGCTTCCACTGGGAATCGAACCATCAATGAGTGTGATCATTGGAAAGTGTCACTAGAGAATGTATTGTACAAATAAAAGAATTAGATGCCAAAGGCGTATGCGATAACCGCTTAACCATGACGTAACTCTTTCATCTCGTCTCGTTTCATAGGCAAGCTTGACATTAAAGAACGAAAAAAGAAACTATTATTATTACTTTTAGTAGTGAGGTTTTATGAGATGTGGACCTAAAGTGAGATCTAAGCTTTTGCCAGGATCTGGGCTAGGTTTGTCATGCTAAAAAACACGTGCGCTAACCGCTTAGCTATACGCAAATTCTGGTAGTGTTTGGAATTATCCTGAGTGCTTTACCATTCAACTTACATTGGTCATTCAGTTTAACGTTCCAGTGCTTATGTTCTTTGAGTTAAGAGAAATGAATAATGCTGGGAATGAATGCCATTGAAAACAAAACAAAATGCACATAAGCTGTACACTTTACCACTGAGCCATTGCAGTCTACAATAAGTTTGAATTCAGTAAACACCCTGGTTTTTGCAAAATATGTTCCTATTTTTCTCTACAAATTGATAGTTCATATCATTTATTTCTTCCCAACATGTTGTTCTTGAAATTCAATTGGAATTGAATTGCTCAAAAGCAATACTGAGCTATGGCTAACCTGGTGATAGATTTGTAAACAATTCTTTGGAAAACTATTAGGATCAATTCCAAATGTTGTCTATCTTTTCTGTTTTGAACACTAAATAAGTGATAAGTAAGCAGTCCAAAAGTAACACGTGATGTACATTGTACATCATATAACTAAAGCCATTAAATACCAACAAGATGAATGGTCTCAAAAACTTGAAGTCAGAAAGTATGCTTGAACTGAAATCCTTGTTTCTAACAGGTATGAAGAACTCCTCTTAAGACAAGTGGATGAATAAAATGAAGTAAGACTTGAGTGTGGGTGATGGAATTACAAACCACCACATCAGAGATGTGTATCCTATTACATATAAAGGTATTTGAATAAGTACTTGTTCTTTGAATGTGCAACATATATGTTTGAGAAAACAGATAAATAGGGTATATACCACACTTTATCAATAAAAATAAATTCCAATTTCATGAAACAAATATTCGGACATGAGAGGGGGTTAGAGGGTAATGTTGGATATTTTATAATTTGCACAGTTTGAGCTTATCAGCATTTAAGAATATGTTAGTTATAAAGGTCTCACCTTATCAGTATCTATCTATCGATAAAAAAGTGTACTGTGCTGTGATCATAATTAGCATTCGGAGATGTATCAAGTGAACATGAGAATTTCTATGTGTTTGTAGCAAAGGCAAAATAGTTGGTTTGGACAGCAACTGCAACATATCTTTTTAACCTACACTATGTGATGCCAACAAACATTGTCATGCCCCTTAACTCTTAAACAAGTTACTGTTACAATTTGATCCTGCCTATTGCGTTTTAACACTATTATCTTCTGGTATTGTTTGTTGTAGTTATCTGTGTATTATCTGTCAGGAAAGTAAATGTACACCTATTTTTCGAGTCTGGCATTCCTGCGCTTCATCCGTGGAGAGTATGGGAATTAAATCAATCAAATGGTTACTGAGGGGCAAAAAGAGAAGTCTAATCTGAATAAGACATTGCAGAGGGGCACAAGCTGTGAATACGAATAGTGCATAGTGTAAATAAAAGACGACACCGAAAGAGAAAGCCAGAAACAGCTGCTAAACGTAGAGAAAAAAGAGTAAAATTGTCGAAGTGGAAAACATAAAACACAAATACAACAAATACGCAGACAACTAAACGTTCTCCACGCCATTATCTTGGTGTAGTGATTAAGGGGCTGGCTTACAAATGCAAAGGATGCCAGTTCGAACCCCCGGCAAGGACATTTTAAAAACTTTTGTTAATAATACATACAGCTTATGAGAGATGGTAAAAGAGGTCGTATTTAGTCTTTCGTAGCAATTATTATTGGTAATGTTTAGTACAGATAATACTTTTTGTCTTTGCGTATTGCTTTTATTCTTGTCTTCATTTCGAAAGAGAAGAATATCCAAACAAATGCCACCAAAATTCCTCTTATTTTGAATGTAAACGTCATTTGCAATTAGTAAAGAATAAAAATTGAACGATCCGACATAGCTGCAAAAAGTAAAATAAAACATGGAAGTGGAGGGGTTCGAACCCAAGCTCATGGTTATTAAAAACAATCTCTACATGCCTTACACCTCTCGACCACGTTTCTACCTTAGCACGTAGGAGCCTTGTGTTTAGGTTATGCTGGTCAATACGTTTTGCAAACAGGCCCGGTTTAGCTCTGACGCAGCACAGGTGCGAGAAGGGAGATGGGAACAAAACACTTTTTCTCTCGCCCTCTGTATGTCTATTTATCTATATCTATATCTATATCTATATCTATCTATCTATCTATCTATCTATCTATCTATCTATCTATCTATATATATATATATATAACGCTATTTGTGAATGCCATAACCACCCTAATTTTCAGTGGATTGAGACGAAACTTGGCACATTAATTGTTCAAATTTCTTGAATGAATTCGTTAACCAGAATAATCAGATGAAAATGTTCAAAGTGGCGGCCCTTCAAACTCTTAAAAAGTTCCAAGGGAAGCAAATTTCGCCCATAAATGGGTATTCAGAAAGTTTGAGTAACTTTTCCTCTTTTACTGAAATATTTGTACGTAGGGACTTATCCTCGTTTATTGAAATATTGGACCCGATTAATCGCCTAAAGAAGGTTCACTCCCTTTCGCTACGATCAGGCTTTTTTTTTGCAGGAGAGGGAATATTTTCCTATCGGAACAAGATGATTGTTAGTGATGATATTAAATTACACATTGAAAGTGAAGTAACTTGTGAAACGTGTTATTTGAGAGAATAATTTAATAAATGTGCTTTCCCCTAACGCAGAGAACAGTAAATAATGTATTTCGAGTTCGGGAGCGTGAATGTCGAGGAGTGTTATTTTATTTGCTTTTTAGTAACACACTGCATTGCAAATAAAGGTAGGCAACATTAGTGATAAGTAAATCAACAACAACAACAACAACAATAATAATAATAATAATAATAATAATAATAATAATAGGTTTTTGTTTGTGGCAAGACAATATCTTCCTTAAATTTTTTCAAACATAATGATTGTAACGGCATATCTCCCTTACAAACAAAATATTAGCAATTTATATCGAGAGAACGGGAGGTGATAGTGGGATGGGACCAACGTTGGACACCGTAGACCCATAAGGCGCATCGAAAAAATTAGGGGGGGGGCGCCAGCCAGCCTTACTTATTTCCACATAATAACATTAAATAATGTTGTTGAAATACACACACGAGTTAGTAGTAATATTTCATATTATTATTATTATTATTATTATTATTATTATTATTATTATTATTATTATTATTATCAACAGCGTCTTTTCATTACGTGTGCATGTTTGACATGAAACCAAATAGAAGATCCATCATTCGGAGAAAGAATAAGAATAGCCAGTTACTTTAACTGTGAAGGACGGCGAAAAATACGAAAGGAGTGACTACCTGTAGCGAAAAAAAAAACAATACTTTCCCTCAAATGGATAAAAAATCAAGGCGAGATAGATTCGAACTCACATGGACGCCGCGAAAAGCCAGTGCTTTGTCCACTTTTTTTAACTGACTCATCGAACGTGTTTCAGTAACTTACTTATTCCTAATTTTACTTGCTTCACTCGTTTAACTTGCTTTTTCTAATAACTTATAACGACAGGGACACGAACACAGAAATATCGAGGACAGTTGAGAATCATAAATGCTCTCACGCCGAGAATCGAACCCGGGACACCATACACCAAAGGCGCACGTGCTAGCCTCTAGACTAGCGGGGAGGGCACCGCTCGCTCTCTGTGTCGTTTGTGATTACGACAACTGTATTGCCAGTGGGTTTATACTATGATCACATGTTCTTCTTTGCTGGAAGAGTTAAACCTACATTCTGTGTAATACATGGGGTATTTAGACCTACATGCTCTTCATATAATGTAATAAAAGGTCGTGCTGGGAATAAGAAAAAGAACATTCCTTGGACAAAATGGAAACTATTGGCATCAGAAATATTTATCTACGAGGCATGCGCAGCAGTATAATTCAGAACAGTTACTGTTTAGTTCAGTAAACGAAGGAAGAGGTATAAAAAAGGAAATATGTCGCGTCAACGAGATCGACCAGAGTTGACAGAGGCGGAAGCAGATGTGTAGTAATAAAACAACTTGGTTAAATTGATAATTCGTTCTGTATCCTGTAGTAGATCGTATCACAACTTTACGGGAGAGCAGAGAAAGACTTACTAACGCTATCATATAGTAAGGTTTAGTAACACGATCATATAGACACTAATGGATGTAACTGTGAGTACTACAACTTCGATTTAACGAAAGCTGTGTAGATATTCAGTGGTTTGCAGGGTTGTATAAGACACAAAAAGATAAGACCCAATACAATTCCTCATACCTCAGCTTCCAGCAGCTAGATACATGCAATTTCTGGTTAGATACTGAAATCCCTGTCGGATTTTAATACATGACGTATTGGAGGATACAAAATGCTTTGCATTACTTGTTTGTTTGTAGACAGCTACCAGCTTAGTGTTCTGAAAGGTTGTGTATAAACTAGGGATAGCCAACTCCGGAATTTTTACTTTCCGGACTCCCGAAAGTAAAACCGGAGAAATTCCGGATTTCGGAAAATTCCGATTTTGGAATAATTCCGGAATTCGTAAAAAATCCGGAATTTAGAAATTTCTTAATTTGTTAACATTCCGTAATTAGAAAAATCTGGATTTTTTCGAACTCCGGAGTTTTTCTCAATTCCGGAATTTTCTAAATTCCGGATTCTTTGCGAGTTCCGGAATTCTTCTGAACTCCGGAGTTTAACTGAATTCCATAATTTTGCGAAATCCGGAAAGTGAAAGTTCCGCTTCCGAAGAATGAATTTATTTCGTTTAATATGAATCGTGGCGGAAATAAGTCTTTGACCAGGTAATGGCGACTGCTTTGAAAGAAATGGAGAGTATGAGAATTCAATCTGTCATATCTGTAGTTTCATGTGGAGAAAAAACAAACTTGTGAACTAACAATCTAAGAACAATTCAAGGTGTTAATATAAACTTTGCCGATATCATAAAAGAAATACAAAAGACACTTTGAATCGAAGAAATATAACACACAAGTTTGCAAGCGGAGAAAAGAAACCTAACGTAACCAGACTAAAGACGAATCGTTTACCGCGTAGCGATCGCGGTTCAGTGGTCAAGGTGCTTGTGCGAATCCACGTCGCTTTTTTCCCTTTTTTAAGGATTTTTGATGGCGATTGATCGGCGATTGATTATATTCAGATATTTGAATACTCGGATGTTTCAATACTTTAACTATCAAATCTTCAGGAATAATAATGGAAATAATAATAAACTAATAATAATTATTATTATCTCGTAGAAGATTAAAACCTAGAAACTAATTATCGGTCAGGTAATATCATTACAAGCAGAAACGTGATATTTGGAAAGAATATTTCGGTTTGGTTTAATGTTGCCCACGAGAAGAGGAATTTCTCATCTCGTTTCTAAAACAAACAAAATACATGAGAATTAACATTTTACATTCGAGACGGGACAAGACTAACTCAAAATTTTCGTCTCGCTTTGGAGATGAGAATCGAGACGAGACAAAAAGTATCGTAAACATTTCCCGTCTTGTCTCGATTCTCGAAATAGTGTATGTCCATTCTTTAAGTAACAATTGCTCTGTAGACTGAATCTCATAGGCTATTTCGTTACATTGTATTTCAGAGCTCATTGAATTATGGTCTGTGTAGGTATTTTTGTAGCAAAGCTTTCATATTTACCTCTGCATATCCTAAAAATTAGTTTATTATATACCTTACTGTTGCGTAATATTCAGTTATTTTTATTACAGGTATTTTCCTTAAAACATACA
Source organism: Thermobia domestica (assembly GCF_964235325.1). Lineage (NCBI taxonomy): Eukaryota > Metazoa > Arthropoda > Insecta > Zygentoma > Lepismatidae > Thermobia > Thermobia domestica. Next base: position 164,616,554 of record NC_137460.1, on the reverse strand, counting down.
GTAGAATACTTTCTACATGAAACTTCAGTGGAACGCTCTAGTTTAAAATTTTGGTAGTTGCAGAGGTGTGTCTTGGAGGTACGGAACCTTTTCCCCGAAATCTCTACTTTTAAGTAAGTTTTGCCAAGTTTTAGGGCAAGTTTAAAATTTTAATGTCATTATTATTATTATTATTATTATTATTATTAATAATAATAATATATCAATACCGTGTATAATCTTTAAAAGATATGCGGTTTGTATCTGAATAGTAAAAGCTAATTGATTGTCGATCTCGGTCGTCGATAAGTCTTCAGGAGGCAAGGACATCGGTTATGTTCTGGGTTTGACTTTCGAAGGGGTAAGTATTTGGGCTCGAGCCAAAAATTGTTAAAAGTTATAGGCTTCAGCCAAACATGTTCAAAACAGCTGGGACCGGGTTTACGCTTCTCAACGGCTCGAGCGGCTCAGCTTACAGCTGATTCACTACCGAACCGAACTGAGAAGTGAGCCGAGGCAACAGCTCACCCAACCGAGCCGATTTGAGCCATGGGCTTAGTTGAGCTGAGTCGAACCGTGCCGATGGACTAGTTTCAACTTGGCTGGCTCGAACCGGTTCACATGAGCCGAGTAGGTGAACCATCCCAACCGAGAAAGCTCGAGCCATCGGCTCAATTGAGCCGAGTCGATGGCTCGTTCCAACTGAGCCGGCGGCTCAGATCATCGGCTGAATCGGGCCCAGCCGACGGATTATCCCAACCGAGCAGACTCGAGCTGTTCGCTCAGTTGATACGAGCCGAGCCGGTTGATATCACTACCCAGGTTGGTCTTCTACATTATTTACTTATATTGGTGATTACGACATTTGAGGCTGTCTCGTAATAATAAAAAGAAAACTCTCGTCCTCTCGTTATCTAGACGAGACGAGATACACTAAAATTGCCCCACGAGATGCACTAAAATAACGAGACGAGATTCACCCCTGTCGTGAGCAACACTAAAAGTATTCCACATTACTGCTTACATTTCTAATGGCTTTCGCTTTCCAGTTTAATCAGGCCATTATTTCAAAATGAGTTAAAACGAGCCGAACTTGCGAGCGAGCCATTATCAAACTCGACTCAACTCGAAACTCGACCTCGAAAACAGTGACTTGGCTCAGAACTCAACTCAAGGAAATTACTTTTGACTCGACTCGAATTCAACTCGAGTCGAGTTTCCACTTCAACAATTTCTACTCTTTTTTTCTCCGTTTACCTGCTGTTTCTGGATTTCTCTTTCGGTGTCGTTCTTTATTTACACCATGCACTATTCTTATTCCCAGCTTGTGACCCGCTTCAATGTCTTATTCAGTTTAGGCTTTTCTCCTTACCTTGACTAAACATGTGATTAATTTAATTCTCACTTTCCGCGCAGGACTGATGAAAAATTATTATTATTATTATTATTATTATTATTATTATTATTATTATTATTATTATTATTATTATTATTATTATTATTATTATTATTATTATTATACTATTGAACTTGCGTGGCGAAATTACTGTATAATACGATATCATTTCTGTAATTTTACTCCATTGTATGTTATTTAGTTTATTAATGGGCACTAAATTGTCTCCAGATCATCGAATAAATTAACTTCGGCATGCACTTTGGTGGAAATATCATTACAGGAACATTACCGGTTCGTTCCAAACATCAGGGCTGAACCTAGGGCTGAGCTTAGTCAGGGCTGAGCTTAGTCAAGGGCTGAGCTTAGTCAAGTAGAGCGAGAAACCGAGCTCTACAAGGAAGTAGACTGGGATTCTTCGTTTGAGTTGGTTGAATTTCCCAAGAAAAGTTTAAATCCATAAGAGAATCTCCGCACTTGTGTATCGAGAAGGAAACTTGCTATTTTCCCTCGGCTTCTCCAGATGTTATTATAGAGGAGGAAATTATTGATTTGAGAGAGAACCCAATACTAATTCCCACTTCACCTGTTGGATCAAGAATAGCTTCACCAGTACTAGGACCGTCTTCAGTAGTTGCAGCAGCAGCAGCAGTAGAAACATCGGAACAAAGGTTTCAAGTTCCAACGATGAAGTGGACCCTTGTTGAAGAAGAAGAAAAAAGACCAATATCTCCTAATTTATTTAATGAAGAAGAGGAGGAAGAAATTGTAAATTATTCGATGAGATAGATGAATGGAAACCGCACACACCATTACCAAGTGTTGCACCGTTGGATTTCCCAGGTTCACCCTAAAAGGTTGCATTGGACTTGCGTGTCCAAACGAAACAGTGCCAGTGTGGTAGTGACTTTCGAGTGAAATTTGTGTTAAAGGCAGTATTCTAAAGTGGGAGCGGAAGACAGTTTTACTTTGTGAGGCGTGTAGTCTAAATTATTTTAATCAGTTTGGCCAAATGTGTCTCTTTACTAATAAACTAACATTAGAGACAGAAACCTGGAAAATTATGGGCAGCAGAAGTGAAAGACGAAGTGTGTGCTTTTTATGTGAGATCACATTTTAATAGTAAAACAAATGTACACTTGTTTGAGGAAAAATATGATCACTTACTAAGAAATCCAAAACATGTTGAAATATTAGTGGACATTTTATTAGAAAAGGACAGAAAAGCGGGAATGTAATTTCTTTTTGTATATTATTTTTCTATAGTTGTGTGTGTATATAAATACTTGTAAATATATTTTTTTTATAGTTATGTGACAGTTATTCATATTATTATGTTTGTATGTTTATATATATCTTTATATTCAAATAAATATATACAAATAACATTCTTGATTTGTATTTAATAAAATCTTTTCCCAAGTAAAAGGTATCACTTGTATTTTACAAGGTGAAATTTTTATGTATTCTATCGTTTAAAAATTGATATTTGTTTAATGTTTTTTAATTTTTGTTGATTTTTTACTATTACTTTGAACTATTTAAGAATTTGATGGGTATTTTTTACTTACTTTAAAATTTTACATTGAATTATTTACAAGTTCGCAAATGAAATTTCCTCTTACAAGTTTCCAAAATGAAAACGAATTTTTGCAAGTACACACTGTAAGTATTTTCTTGAAGTTCCAAAAAAATCCTACGAACTAAAATTAACAACGAATAGAATAATCACAGTGTATGTGTTCTTATGAGCTTCTGCAAGAATTTTGTTCTTTCGCAAATGTTTGTTTCTCTCCCTTGATCAAGTTGTTTTCATCATATTTAAATAATCGAAAACAAACTGTTATCTACAAGGAATATAAATCATCTGATTATATTGCATATTATGGAATTCCCCAGGGCTCTAATCTAGGTCCATTATTGTTCCCTTTTTCATCAACGATCTCCCTGATCATAAATTATTAAGCAACAAATTGCTTTTTGCTGATGACCTCAAAATATACGGTAGGATAAGGACCATCCATGACTGTCTTGATTTACAACGTGACATGGAAAATATTCCTAATTGGTGTTCTCTTAACAAACTTGATGTAAACATAAACAAATTTAACACTTTATCGTTTACCAGAAACAAAAGTCAAATAGAGTTTGATTACTCAATGAATCAGATCTTACTAAATAGATTAAATTCCGTCAAAGATCTTGGAGTTATATTTGATACGAAACTGACATTTAATAACCATATAGAGAACATAGTTAACGAATCTCTCAAGATGTTAGGGTTCATAATAAGAACTGGAAAGTAATTTAACAATAGTACTACACTAACAAAAATGTATCATGCCTATGTTCGATCAAAACTGGAATATGCTGCTGTGATTTGGAACCCATCACAACAGCAATACAGACACCAACTGGAAAAGGTGCAATCTAAATTTATCAAATACTTGACGTAAAAGACAACTGGAGTCTATCCATATTATGAAAATTATCTAACTTTAATAGACAACTTCTGTATCCCTACACTTGAACAAAGGCGAAATGTGACAGATTTGATTTTTCTACATAAAATAGAACAAAATGAATTTAATTGTCCGGATCTCATATCAACATTAAATTTTCATGTCCCGACACTTAAAACTCGTGCTAATAACTCTGGTCTGTTTTATTGCAAAAAAAGCAAGGACCAACGTATTATTGAAATCACCAATTTGGAGAATGTGTTCTACTTATAATAAAATATGTATCAAACACAAAGAAATTGACATCTGCAATATGAACTCTGTTTAAGAAAACTGTTGTAAATGTATTATGTAATACACCAATACTATAATTGGGCTTATGCCTGTTGTGTTGATGGCAAATAAATAAAATGAAATTTGGTCTTAGAAGTTTACGTAGTAATTATTTATCAGTACACCAAACGATCGAATAAAATGTGACAATTGAAAATTGTTCATCGAGAAAATTTTTACGAGAGAATAAAATATTCACAATCAGAAATTTAACAAGTTTCCATGAGAAACAATTTTTCTAAGTTGATACTAAGTGTTCTTAGCATTTCTAGAGTGTGTTAAATAATTACTACCAAAAATGCTCAATACTACCCAATTTTCAAAATTCGACTGTTCGTCAGAATATTATGGTGTAGGTTTACATCCAACGTATATCCCTGTACTAGTTTCGTTTATAAAGGACGTCAATATGTCATGATGGTATTGCCTCAAGGGATCAAGAGTGCACCCGCCATTTTTCAGAGTGTAATGCATAGTTTCATCGATCAAAGTACTAAAGACTTCGTCACTCTGTTCTTGGATAACATTTTAATATCTAGCACTTCTCTAGACGAACACTTCGCCCATCTAGAGCGTGTGTTCGATATTTTTGAACGTGGCAATTTTCCCTGAATTTCCGGAAGTATTGCTTCCTCCTGACGGAAGTGAACTTCCTGGGACATGTCATTAGTGGTCAGACTGTCAAAGTTGACCCGCGTCATAATGAACCAATTCGTTGCTATCCTATCCCAAAAACCAAGAAAATGCACCAATTTCTAGGGTAATTGGGGTGGCGAAAGCGATTTATTCATAATTATTTAATTCTCACTTCTCCGTTCTTCGATCTCATTAAGAAGGAGTTCAAGTACAAACTAACTCCCGAGATTTTAGATCTCTTTTACAAATTGAGGGAAATTGTCAGTAATCCATCTGCGTTGGGACAACCTGATTTCAATTTGCCGTTTCGTATCCATTCAGACGGTTGTTCAGAAAATTTGGCTGTTTTTTTGGCACAGTACCGTGAGGGATCGGATCATCCAAATGTCATTGCCTACGCTAGTCGTAGAGTTAAACCTCATGAACTTTCGTTGTCTTCTTTTCAGTTGGAATTGGTGTCTGTTTTGTTCCTGTGTGAACGTTTTTCACAATATATCCTTGGGAGAACTACGTACATTCATACAGATAATGCTGCTGTCACTCATTCTTTTTCTATGAAGAATCTAGACACCAGAACAACTCGTATGCTTCTAAAATTACAAAGTTTCGATCTTGTTTTTGAACACTGTCCCGGAAGCTTGAATTTCATAGCAGATACTCTCAGTAGGAATCCACCAGAGGTGCCTTCTAAGCTAGAGGAGTATCATGTCAATTTTCTTTCTGTTCAGGATTCTTCTCTTTTCAACGTGGAGAAAGTCAGGGAAAAGCAGCAGCATGATGATTTGTGCATTAAGTTAAGGTCTTTATTGGACAATTCTCCAGAGCGTGTTACATGTTATCAAGGTTTGTTATATTTCAAGCATAAAAATTCGAACCAATGGCTTTTGGTTACTCCTCAGGAATTAGTAAAAGAAAGTTACACTGGTTCATTCGCGTCGTCATTTTGGAGTAAAGAAATGTTGGTCTGTATGTTGTTCCTTGTTTTACTGGAAGAAGCAAATATTGTCGGTTCGACAGTATATCGGAGATTGTATTGATTGTGCTGAGACTTCGCCAATCAGGTAATACTTAAAGAGGAAATTCATATAGAAGCTATTAGACCTCGCGATCGTCTAGCGATCGACCTCGTTGGGAAACTCCCAGTTAGTTATGGTTATCACTATATTTTGTCTATTATAGATATTTACTATAGGTTTGTTTGTTTCTTTCCTTTGAAGGCTACTCATGTCAAAGGTATAATTTCAGTGGTTGAAAAGAATTATTTTTATTTGTTCCCTTATCCTAATGCTATTGTCTCGGACAAAGGTTCACAGTTCCTTTGTGGCCGGACTATTGTAAGGAGCATAATATGAAATCGATAGTAACGTCCAGTTATTCACCTTCTTCGAATGGCTTGGCTGAGAGAAGCCATAGAGAGCTCAACCGGATTATTCATTTAGAGTGTCATAGTAATCATTCTAAGTGGAGTACTGTACTCAAGCAATGTCAGGAACTCCTTAATTATTCGTTACGTAGTAGCATTGGTTGTACGCTTGCCGAGTTATTTTTTATCTTATTCTACTATTGAAGCATTTAAAAATAATTCCTTGGCCTGGTGTTCTGGAAAAGACACCGACCCAAGATCGTCATATTACATTGTATCCTAAAGTTACTAAGAAAACTAAGAAAGCTTTGAAGCAAACAGGAAAAGAAGGTAAGTTAGAAGAAGGGGACTTAGTAATGGTTCAACTTCACCATCTTTCTTCTTCAGTTAAAGGAGAATTTGCTAAATATATGAAATGTTTCTCAGGCCCTTCCTTGACCAGAAAGATTCTGAAAAACTGCAATTTTGCATATCCTCACTGGAGAAATTGTGGGAACACAAAATTTCTATAATTTGAAGAAATACAACTGCTCCAAAGAACGGAGAGATGAACTTCTTCGTAATTACCCGCATAAATCATTCTTACCTTCAAGTGGTAATATATAGGGTGTTCTAAAATAACTGATCTAGGTCAGATCATTTATTTTCCTGTCCCCTGGGTGGTTGTAACGATCCTCTTTGAGCGTTACATTTTCTCGAAGAGATTATTTCATAGAATCATTTAATTAGCTCTTAGTTAAGTATTATTTCTTTCCCTTTATTTTTCCCTAATTCTCGACCCTTTTGATGGATTCAAGATGGTCGACAATTGAGCTAGTTTGTTTAGCTGAAGTACGCTACTTTCTTTGTTAGTCTATGGCCTGCATCGAGTTGGATTTTCTCAATTCCGCGAGATGGCGTTAGTGGCTTAAAAATTGGAGTATTTGTATTTTCATTTAGATCGAGTGATTTGTTTTTGAATGTACTCATTAAATAAGAACACATATTTAATTTACTTTCGTCTCATTATATTTAAGTTTATATCATAATTTTTGTTTAGTTTTTGTATTATGCCACGCAATTAAGAGCAGCCAATCAGAGAGCGGGGAGGACTTTTGAGCGCACTTCTTTGTTCTGCCCCCCTGTACCGCAAGAAAATAAGGCTGGTAACGGGTAGCTAATAGCGCATCCTCCGCGTTAACCAAGGATAAAATCGGAATACTGAATAAAACAATGTAATTAGTTAAGTGATTCTATAAGAAAAGTGGTGTGTGGTAGTGAAAATGCAGTAGCATTATAACTTGTGTCACTTATAAGCTACCCTTCTCGAACGACTGGCCAGTAATTTTACCAACTAGGTTTCAACTAAGTGCATAGTGATCTTTAATATGGGAATGTGAGGAATCGTGAAAAAAGTATCGTAATCCCGTCTGTAGTGTGGACATTCTTTGCAATGACATCAGGAACTGTCTTCCTGTTCTGGTTTTGGTTTGACCCCGCTGCTTTTTGATTATTCATCTGTGGTCGTCGGTGTGGACTATCCTCTACAGCGACTTAGTGCCTGTGGCCAACTCGTGTCTATCTATTGAAGCTGAGAACTAACACTGCCTCCAGTTCGTCGTCTACTTCTTCTGATGGTTGCCATCGGTGTAATTTTATGCCCTGGTTTGAAGTCTGTCGGCGCGTCATGTCGAGTGGCCTGGGGAGACTGCCGGAGATTGGTTGTCGTTCACGATGCTGCTGAGACCGTGCCTCCTGAATCTGGCCTGCTGTGCTAATCTCGTTCCAGCAGTGGGATACTGTGAGTAGCTGTTAGACTGACTTGATCATCCATCTCCAGGTAACTTTATATTATTCAGTTTCGACGTCGCCTGTCGAGGAAGTGACTTTCATATTGGAACTGTTCAATATCGTCATTATTTCAATAATTAAGAAAATTGATACTGTCTCAGTTCGTAAATTAGTCAGTCAAGTAATATCAATATCGTGTATTTACTGAATTTTCATTTCTCTTTGATGTCTAAAATGTTGTCTATTATCATGCGTTCTCTATGTAATATGACTGAGTAAACTCAAAGTGAGCACTCCATCCAGTAAGTCGATTCATACGCCGACGGGGTAGTTCGGTGTCAATGTCATTTCTCTCTTGCATTAAGCGAAATAGTTTCTTAAGTCGCGCAGATGTATAAATGGATCATTTACTCTACAGCTAGCTCATGTTCGACCCGTTAGTGGGCACTCCGTATTGTTTATTTCATTTTAAAGTTGTTTTGAGTTGGTAAAGTTAGAAGTCTATTTAGCGACAGCTAGCTCATGTTCGACCCGTTAGTGGGCACTCCGTATTGTTTGCTATAATCCATAGTTTATGATCTGTAATTGAAGTTGCCACGCAAGGAAAAGATTTACGTTAATTCTTGAAGTATTTATATGTCCAATCTTTAGATGAGAAGCTACTTTAAACCGTCTTGTTGGACGCGTCGAGGACGGTGGGCATTGCTATTGTATCCACGCCTAGATGTGATGGTGTCAGGGGTGGAGTTTAGGTTGCTGGCTGGTCTAGTACCTCCTATGAATGTTTCTGCTATATGCATTATTACCGCCGCTGTTTAATTGTAAGCCAGGTCGAGGAGTGGCGCCCTCTTAATACAGTTGGTTGCGGAAGAGTAGTGGAAATGTTATGTTCTTGGGAAGGAGGATTGGTCGACTCAGCCGCATAATTACTCTCTCTGTAACGAGATGTTTTGTAAGCAGTAATGTACCTTTGTATTCTCCCTTCACTTATTACAATGTAGCTTACTAAAGTTTCTATTTCTAATGTTTGGTCGAGGAATGTAAACAACTGTCTAACGTATTATCAAGGACAACATCTAAAACGCTGTTGTTACTGGTTGTTCTATTGCGTTGGTGTGAGAAGTTTTCTTAAATTTTCAAGAGAGTGAAGTACATATGTCTAATGATTTTTTTCCTTTGAAACTATGGTTATTGAGTCTAGCTGAACTTTATAATTGCTAACATTGATATAATTCCTGCAACTATCTGCTGCTCGCTAAAGAGGTTAAATAAATATAATACGCAAATTATATGGTGTTATTTTGGCAATGGATCTTATCTTTCCTTTCATGGTAGCGATGACACCATTGGTATGCAAGAGTCTAGAAATTGAATAGCGTTGTGCTTACTGGTTTATCATCGTAGCATAAGAAAGAAAGTAGCTTCCGGCGACCCAATTTTTTTCTTTTCTCTTTCTTTCCCCTGTACAACTTTAGCTACGAAGCCAAGTGTAAACCTAACGTCTCAAGTTTGGCTTTCCAGTTCAGGATTTAAATTATAGTAAATGGCACTCTTCAAATTTGGCAACATACAGCCAGGATATGGTTGTTTTAACGTATGAGAGCTCTCTCGTGGCTAAGCGGTTAGTATACGCGTGTTTGACGTGGGAGACCCGTATTCGATTCCCAGCTGATGCTCATGTGGTTCGGGTTCCACGTGAGTCAGTAGGTCCTCGTCTCATGTAGCCTCGCTGCTGAAAGGGACGTTAAACTCAAAATCGAATCCAGTCAACAGGCTATGACCATTCTAGCTGTATGCATCTAGAGCTCTCCCTCTGCCTTTCAAAATGTAATGTAAAGTTTCTTAAATAATTTTAGTAAGTCGTTCTGAACGGCGTGTCTTGTTGACGTGGAGGTATTAAATAGCATTTTGACGCAACATCTAGAACAGGTAGGATGTGCATTCGACATCTTTAGGGTGGATAATACCAGGGCTGTCAATCCACCCAAAGGCTGTATCGCCAATCCTCCCAAATTAACAGTGTATCCCCCTTACATTTAATTTTACACATTTAATCGGGGAAAATCAGATTACAAGGCAGAAAAACATTCATTAAAGTGGTTATCGCATTATGGGGGAAGGGACAGCGGGAGATATAATAACGTTGTAATTGACTGAATAACTAGTTCTTACGATTTTCGCCTGAAATGAAGCAATTTTAATTATTTTATAATAAAAATCACTCCCAAAATTTTAATGACGCCATTGGTGTCATGTCCCATCTTTTCTGGGTACCCCTGGATAATGTCTGTTACATTGCGGTAGCGGTTGCTCAATTGTCGCTTAGATGGTTTGCCAAATTTAAATTAGCTTCTGTAACTAAGATGATGTACGAAAATATAGAATTAAACAGAAAAACTCTTATCTTAAGGTTCGAAGCGATACGCACCATTGTTATGAGAATTATTTAAGAAAAAGGGAGCAAACAAAACGTGGTCTCCGTGGTTAGGTGGATAGAGTGGCGGACTAGAAGTTATTTTATTTTGACACGAGAATGTATCCCATCCCATCCCATATTTATATATCCCTTAAGAGATCCGGGGTTTTGCGGGTATTTTTAGACTTTCAGTCAAGCAGTTACTGCATCATCACTATTTATACTAGGATCATGGTTCATACCTCATTCTCTTCAGAATGAAGCTGGCTTTCAAATGGTACCACTTCCATGCCATATCATATACGAGAAAAGGGAAAATTGATGTCAAAGGGAAAATTTCGGAGGGAAATTTTTTCACACTTTCGGCCCCTCTCTACCGACTCTGTGTGAACGTAGAGATCTCAAAAAATCTACTAAATAGTACTTGGTAGACTGACTGTGTGTGCCAAATTTCAAGTTTCTATCTTGAATAGTAAAGGCGGGAGAAATTTTATCAAGAATCCCCACAATGCCCCAAATTACCGCAAAAGACCATGATATCAGGTAAAAGATTTCCTGAGACATCCTTAATTACCCTAGGGTCAGGTTTCGCCGTGATTCTCTTCAGAATAGAACTGCCTTTCAGACGGTATGACTCACGTGTCTCCATCATGTATCTAAGGCGGGAAAATTCCGAAGAAAAGGATTTTTGGTCTAAATATCCCTTTTTTAACTTTGCCCCTCTGAACCTCCCTGTTTTAAAGCAGAAATATGAAAAAGATCTCGTAAATACTACTCGGTAGACTGAATGTTTGTGCACAATTTCAATCTTCTAGGTGCAAAAGTAAGCCCGCCAAAAATACCGAAAATGTCCAATATTCCCCTATGCAGAAGTATATTTTGATAAAAATTCCCTGAGACATCCCTAATTACCCTAGAGTCATGTTTCGCCCATCATTCTCTTCCCAATAGAACTGCCTTTCAGACGGTACGACTCACGTGTCTCCATCATGTATCTAAGCCGGGAAAATCCCGAAGAAAGGGATTTTTTGCTCTAAATATCCCTTTTTTCAACTTTTTGCCACTCTGGACCCCCTGTTTTAACGCAGAGATCTGAAAAAATCTGAAAAATAGTACTAGGTGGGATGAATGTTTGTGCACAATTTCAATCTTCTAGGTGCAAAAGTAAGCCCGCCGAAAAAAAAATACGGACAATGTCCCATATTCCCCTATACAGAAGTATATTTTGATAAAAATTCTCTGAGACATCCCTAATTACCCTAGGGTCATGTTTCGCCCATCATTCTCTTCAGAATAGAACTGCCTTTCAGACGGTACGACTCACGTGTCTCCATCATGTATCTAAGTGGGGAAAATTCCGAAGAAAATGATTTTTTGGTAAAAAATATCCCTTTTTTCAACTCTTTGCCCCTCTGGATCCCCTGTTTTAACGCAGAAATCTGCAAAAAAAATCTGGTAAATACTACTCTGTGGACTGAATGTTTGTGCAAAATTTCAGTCTTCTACGTGCAAAAATAAGCCTGCCAAAAATGAACATAGGCTTAATAAGAGAAAATATATATTTTAAAATTATGACGTCTTCACCTCCTATGTCTGGACGCAGGAAGGTGTGAAACCATACACAAGGTCTTCTACAATGCCTCTGGACTAGAAAAACAAAAAAACCCGGACGAAAAAGCTCAAATAGAAGAGTTATAACGCAATGTATCATGAAAGACCCGTATGGTACTAATTGTACCATCGGGTCCCTTAAGGGATATATATTGCAAAACATTATAGGAAGTGTATAATTTTGATGTTAATAAAAACCGAAACAATATAATCAGGAAATATCTTATTGATAGTATCCTTTAATCGACGTATTTATTCAATACTACTACTATTGGAAACAGCGATTGTTTTCAGTTTATGCTCTTGTATGTTACACCTCCGCTGCCCATTCTTGAACAGCCGACAACTCACTTCGGATTTGTATGTCAGGAACAGGAAAAAGAAGATACGCGACCTTGACAGTCTTTCCAGTCTTACCCCTTGTTACATCGACATGACGTTACATCGAATGTTAGAATAGCTTGTTGTCATGAAAAAAGGAAGACAGGAAAAAGCTGATGTCAAATTATCCTTTGTGTGTGCTTGTTTTTTCTTTTTAGAGTATTGATTTTCTCCCTCTTTTTTTCATATCCACAAGTGCAAGAAATGCAATAATAAGTCTATGTAAGGAATAAAGAATGCTTTCATTGAACGAAACTAAATTATACAGATCTATGTATGCGGAAAACGAATATTTCCGAAAGATAGCATGAATATGAACGATAATCATACCATATTTGTACCTTATATAGTAGCGTGAAAACTGATATTAAAATGATATAAAAACAGGCGTGAGCTTTTTTGTATCATAGCAACACATTAAACGTAACTCATTAAATTTCGAGGATTACAAATTATCACCTTACATGTCGTTGTATTTATATTCGTTTTCACGTTCGAGCGACGAAAGAAGAAATTGTAGTGATAGTGATAAAAATCGAATTCGAGATTTCAATGAATTCAAGTTTCACGCCCCCACATATCGAAAAAGTGATATTGATGTCTGTCCATCTATTCGTCTGTCGGTTTGTCACGCTTTTACCGCATTCAAATAGAGGCCATACGGTTCGACGTATCTGGACCGAATTCTAGACATGAAGTTTTTATAACACTTTATCGTTTCGAATTCTATATCCTCCGATAACTAAAAATAAGGGTAGTTTACTGAAGGATGAAAATTTAAAATAAATAAGTTGTCTCAAAAACAGCTGTAATGATTTTGCTTATTTTTTTTTTACAAATATATATTTTATTAATAACCCTTCACCGTAGTATGAATCATTGCTCTGAAAAATTACATAAGGTGTAATTTACTGTATGGGATGCGTTTTTTCGAACAATTTTCTCCATCACATTTCATAAATAAATGTATCATTAATAACCTAACAATATGACAACTCGTTCGTCCTGTAAACATTCAGAAGGGGTAGTTTACTCTTAGTTTACTCTTCTCCGAAGATTTTCTCATTAACGCCTGACGTAATTTTGTTCATATTTCATAAATAAATCTCATAAATAACCTAACGATATGGTATAATTCCATCATCCTAAAAAGCTAGAAGTGGTATATTACTTTTCGGAGCAAGTTTTACCCTACGATTTTGTCGAGAACGACTCAGGCAATTTTGTTCGTATTTCATAAATAGCATAACTCGTTTGTCCTGAAAAGATATACAAGGGATATTTTATTCCTGGGAATGACTTTTTTGACGATTTTCTCAGAAAGTACTCAGACGCTTTTGCTCATAGTTCACATACAATTATTTCCTTAATAATTCTAATATATGACATAAGTTATTTCTAACACAAATATGACCAATGGGTATTTTACTTTTGGACGTAAGTTGCTTCGAACAAAGTTTTCCAAAATACATTATTTTGTTCGCATTTCCCAAATAAATGTTTCAGTAATAGCTGTAGCCTAACACGAGCCAGATTAAGAAATTCGAGCGAGAAAATTCAGTGCGATTCATCCGTACCCATTCTTAAATATAGCTTTAAATGTTACACCTAATCACAATTTTCCGAGCAAAATCGAAACTTCTTTTTAAATGTGCCTTGTTGCGGCCAAATGGTTCAAGTGCATTCGTTCTGGATTTGATTCCCCGTGAGAGTTAATGTATTTTTATCCAACGTTAAGGAATAGGTAATAAGTAGGTGCAAAGAAAAAAGTGTTTAAACAAGCCTAACCAAGCTAATGAATAATACAAAGAAATAATACAACATTACGAAATTATAGAAGAAACGTTGTTAATATTAGATATTTGCATGTGAGATGTCCAACCGCTGACTGTCAACTCCAAAGGTAAGAAAGTGAAACATCCAATACCAGGTTAATCAGTGGTCTCTAGGTAAAGCTATCCTACTAGGAAGTGATTGAGATACCAAAAAATGTTGTAATCGCTGGGAGACTTGTTAAAGAAATACAGCGGGTGAGAGAGTTTAATGCTGCAAGTCATGAATAGTCTGCACCTTCGTTGAGTATTGAGGCGCGTAAGCCTATATAGGTTTGCATTGAAATGGGCATTAATACACAATATCTGTTGAACATTACGGGGGGCTTGCGGACAGGTTTGCAGACCATATCACGGCGTTCGAGATTGTAACGATCCTAGCGAACTCCTGAGCCTTCCCCACTGTAAACTATAAGTTAAATTCGTGCTTAATTAAAACTCTATTTGTTTAAATTTAACACTGTTAACCGTTATCACCTGTGAACTGCGGGCAACAATCCGCCAGTAATTCTTTATTTTTTCCCTCAGTTTTAGCGCCATAAATGTCTTTGTTCATAAATTTCCTTGTCTATGATTTTGCATATATGTAGCGTGGACAATAAAATTTTGACTTCTACGCCATATGCGTCTAATTACAAACACACCTATAGAACGAACACAACAAACTAGAGACCTGCACGGGCCGAATGTTTCGGCCCGAGCCCAATCCAGCCCGAACGTGCCTAGGCCCGGCCCAGCCCGGGCCCGAAATATTTTGAAGATTTTCGGCCCGAGCCCTGCCCGGCCCGATAAGAAATTTTAAAATTTTTGGCCCAAGCCCGGTTCGATAAATTTTTTAAAAAATTAGTTCTAGGCAAAATCTTTCTCAAAATTTAGTACTAAATTTGACCTAACCCTCAAACATTTTCTAAACTCTGGTTCACAACCTGACGCTTGCCTCCCGAATGGTACCAATGCCTCGTAGAACTTTGCCTGTCATCGAGAGAACAAAAACTCCATTCCCTGTAACAAAAATCTAATTTAATTGATTTTTAGCATAAAGTGAGGATGGCAATATTGTTTAGCGACAGGCAAAACATTCACACCCCTTCTTGTTATATTTTGAGTTCAGTGAAGGTCAAGGTCAGAGCTCAATTTATCGCATAATGCCTGCAATCTTCTATAGTGAAGTGGAGCCGCTAAGCAACACAAACTGTAAATAGTTATTGCATTCTTTGTAACATTTTTCACACACACACTTCTTCAACGTTTGGCTTTATTCCAATTATCGTTTAACGAAAGTCAATAATTATTAAAGAACTACAATTGATCGGCCCCAGCCCGGCCCGACCTGAAGAGAAATCAGTGTCGGCCAGCCCAAGCCCGGCCCGGCCCAAAGAAATAACAGAGTTGGCCCGCCCAAGCCCGGCCCGTGCAGGTCTCTACAACAAACATGGAATATATAGTTTGTGTATGGAAAATCATACACGAGGCGCTGCACGGGAGAGCCGTGTGCATACATATGGCAGTCAAATTCCTAAGAAATTTATAATAATAATAATAATAATAATAATAATAATAATAATAATAATAATAATAATAATAATAATAATAATAATAATAATAATAATATTAATAAACAGAAAACGAAACAATTATTTACATAATTTATTTATTTAAGCATGTAAGTGCAATGAACTTAAGTTATTTCTCTCTCTCTCTCTCTCTCTATCTCTTTGAAGGCAACAACCCTTAGGATCCCAAGACGTAGAAATGGGCTTGTGGCACTAACGACTATGGTGGTGTGTGGTTGGTACATTGGGTTCCTTTGTTGTTAGTCCCAGCTTTCTAGACATGATGCAGTCATTCCCAGTAGAAAATACAAGAAAATATACCTTTCTAATACTATTGAAGTAAATAATTACACTCATTTCCTCAATGTGATACTTGTTTGTATAACTGTATACAGACAGCTGATCCGTGGAAGAATCGTTGATAATAATAAATAAAATAAACTCGACAAATATTCTTGTAAATAATAGGTAAAAGTTTGCGTCACACTGTTCATTTTGCTGGGCACGCCAGCGTGCCGTGTTATCCGGTTGTGGCACACTGGAATATAGGGTATGGCTTTCTAATTTTTCCCAACTATTTTAACTGCTTCAATTGAAATGACTCTATAATAATAAGAGAATGAATTTAGTCTCCATACCCTTCGATTTAGAAAAAGGTCCGCTAGAATTGTATATATAAAAAATAATAATACCCAGAATTTTTTAGAGTAGTTTGTTTTATTCGAAATGACATACTTCCTGCAACTGTTTGGGTTGGAATTATTTGAAATCAAATCTTTAAGTTTTACGACCCACGGTTATATCGGCTAGGCTAAAGGAGACAGTGATGTTGAGAAATGAATGAAATGGTTTAATGAAGAAAGTGGGAAAAAACGGGAGAACCCCGAGAAAACCCATGCACATCGTGTTTGTCCACCACAAAATTCACTTGGTGCGAGCTGGGGTCAAACCTAGAATCCTATGCACCAAAGGTGAACGCCTTGTCACTCAGCCACCGCGGTTTCTCTGAAATTATTTATAGGAGAGAGTGACTAGTTTATGAAAACTTGATATCGAACACATTTGTTTAAAAATACCAGCTTTTTTGTAAAATATTGCTTAATATTCAGGAAAACCTAAGTCAATAAAATAATAATAATAATAATAATAATAATAATAATAATAATAATAATAATAATAATAATCTTAAATTAAAAACTCTCTGGACCTAGTGCATTGGCACAATTCCACGAATTAAAAAGAATTTGTTTACTTCTCATGTAAATGCAGGGTTGATATGTTTAAAACAAAATGTTTAAAACAAGTGTTTAAAACATGTTTAAAACGAGGGCTGTTGTTTTATTCAGTTTGTTTTAAACGTTTTAAACAAATTGTTTTAAACGTGTTTTTTTTTCGATGCTGGTTGGACATGTTTAAAACAACTAAAATATCAGATTGAAGAAGCTAATTAAATTTTCTAACAAACAACCCATCCTCCGCAGGGTTTGTGCATGGAGTAAATTACAAGCAGAGTTATATTCTTATTATAACAGCAATTACTGAACGAAATTCTGCACATCAGTGTGCTTATAACTAAACCAACAGAAGTTCAAGTGAAGTATTTGAACATTTCATGAGATATATACCATTGAAAAGCTTATAGACCACAAATTCCAACGAGATAATATGCGTGAAATTCCCGCCGTATTTGTAGAAAAAGAACAGACATAAAAAAATCATTAAAAATATGAAAATATTGACTTTGCGGGGCCCTGGCAACCCTTGCAGTTACCTCCGCTGACAAAATGATGCTAATGTGTAGGCCACATACTTGTGACAATAATATAAGAAATGGTAGCCATTGCTGCCATTGCGTAATGAATTCGTTTTATGTAGGAAATATTTAAAAAAAAAAAAGCGCAGAAAAACATTCATTGAATTAGACATTCTCTCCCCTCCCCCACTATAGTACCACGTCCATATGCAAATCATTTTTGCTGCACACATCATGTATACGAACAAGAATTATGCTTCTAGACCACTTCAGTGAAATATATCTTGTGTTATACGGGACCGTCCCGAAAATAAATGTAAATTAACCAAATTTGACCCCCTCTTCCTCTATAAACAACAAGTACACATACAGGTTACTATCATGTAGGGGACTGGCGACTTCACATACCAATTTTTATGGATGTACCACACAGAGGGGAGGAATACCCGCCAAAACCTGATGAAAAAAAAATTGATGAAAAAAAAACTTCATCCTCCCTCTCTCGGCCGTATATACGTACCCCGTATATACATAAAATGCAAGTGACGGAAAGCTTTATCTCTCAAAAATACTTTGGTACCAAATCACCTTTCTAGCTTAATTAAGGAATGAGCTATTGATGTTTGTTGTAAAAATAAATGTAATTTACGTTAAAAAACTGAAACTCCAAAAATTGGCTAGCTTTGTCCCCTCCCTGCTCCCCATAATAAGCAAGAAGTACAAATCAGGGTTGGCAAAAACCATGGTTTTTATTGAAAAAACAAAAAACCGTTTTTTTGGTTTAAACCAGGTTCTTTTGGTTTAAATAATTTGCTCTATATATTCATATCATATATGGACAGAAATAAGTTTGTTTCGCCTTGATGTTATTATGCAACTACCGGGTTATGCTGGAAGGGATCACATAAGCTTAAAGCGGAATAAAAATCGTTTCTCGAGTTATATCCGAGAGAAATTGTCCTCCATTTGAACTCGGAACCAGGACTAATTGGCCACAAATGCAATACGTCTGCCGACTCACTCACGAAGGAATCCTGATAAAAATACGTTGTACTGATCTTTACATGCTTCTTAATATAACTGTCAAGAGTCATTTCAGAAGAACAAAAAGATAAACAGTTGCACAAGTGAAACCATTATACAGAATTACATATGGACAATTTCAAAGTACTACGGAGTACAGAAGAACTAATTTAGTTCGAGTTAGTTAACAGCAACTTTTATTGGTCCAAATTAAAGAAATACAACGACTTAATTTGCATATTAGTAAGAAAAGTGAATAAAGATACGAATTATTTGAGTCCACTTTGGCTCAGACTCATTTATACATAAATAAATACCAAAGAGACTTCTCATTTCACTAAATGTCTCTCGTGGGTCTGACCCCCCCTCCCCCCACACAAAAAGTACTGCATTTCGATGTATTTTATCAATAGTAAACATTGAAACGAAACAATATTTAGAATTTTTCTTTAATTGCAGTTAAATAAAAACAATAATAACAACTACAAAAAAATCACAAAACAAACATTTATAAACTTTATATATATATATATATATATATATATATATATATATATATATATATATATATATATATATATAAATATAAAGTTGCTTATGCAGTATAATCTTTTTGAGTAATAAATGGGGAATTTAGGTCTGAATATAATACGAATAATATACGGGAGTGAAACGTGATAACCCGCAAACGTGTGTTTATCAAGATTTTACAAACACTTACACTTTTAGGAACATTTTTCGTGTTTTGGTTTAAACCAGCCAACCCTGGTACAAATACACGATATTACCATGTAGTAACCTACTTCATTGCTTCATGTAACAATTTTTATGAATCTATCCGCCAAGAGGGGGAACGGCCCCCAAAAACTGTTGAAAACAAAACAAAAAAAAAACACACGATATTTACCCTCCTCCCACATACATAAAATGCACACCAGGAAAGTTGCATCTTTGAGGAATAAATTAGTACCAAAACCATCTTCCAGCCTTAATTTGAGGTTTAAGCTGAGCCATTGAGGTTTAAAGCCCTGACACTGCAGTTGCGTCAATGGGAGTTTAAAGATGAAGAATGCAGACGACCAGTAGAACGTAACACAAAGAAACTAAACTACATATTCTGTGAACGGAGATCGGGAAAATCCCGATTTTTTTTTCTCCGGAATTGAACATTTGGGCGGATCGAGATTAGGGAAGTTCCCGAAATTTGATCTAGCGGTTGAATATAGATGGCAAGCAGTACCTAAGAGTGTAAAAATGTAATATATATGCTTATGTAGATTATTGTTTTAAACAAAATAAACGTTTTAAACATGTTTTTTTCTTGTTTAAAACACTTTGTTTTAAACGTTAAAAACGTTTTAAACAAAAAAACATGTTTTAAACATAAAAAGCGTTTTTTATGATTTTTTTTAAAAAAAACATGTTTTTTTTCAACCCTGTGTAAATGTAGAAGGACTTAATTCCTTTTGCTTTCAATATACGAAGAAAGTGTCCAACTGTCAAATGATATGCTACATAAAATGCCCTATGCAACATAATGTAGTATATAATCATCATTTCTAGGTTGTCTAAAGAACTTTCGTTTTAGCAAGAAAGGAAGAAAATAGAAAATGCTCAGTTTTAACCTAGTAGAAAGTTTGCAGATTTAAGGGAAAATGCACAGAGTTGTTGAATATCAAATGTAGTTCGGATTAATGGAGTAAGACACCGTAAATAGTTTATTGTTTGAAATATACTGGGAATGACCAGGCCATTACCTATGGAAATATCGAAAGAGGTACGTTAATGGTGTTAGTTGCAAACTGTTGTGAAAATGAAAAATTTAAGGATATCTCTAAAACTCTGAAATCACAGATCCAAATTGACTGACTGTTAAGTAAAACTGCTAAATCTGACTAAAGCCCCCCCCCCCCCAAAAATGGCTTGTGTTACAGTTTCAGACATATCATTCTCACATATCAAAACTACGATAGAAGTAAATTGTGAATGAAGGTTAAGAGCCTGCCTTATAAAAAATAATACAAAATTTACCATTTTTCTATTGCTTGTTTTTTCATCAGTGAAAGGAGATAATGAAATGCAAGTCACCACAATCATAGAAAATGCCACTCTACAACAGGAAATATGAACCGGAATAATATTCAATTTTGCCATCCATAGAAATTACAGTGTTGCCAAAATAACAATTTCCCTAAAATCTAAGTTACTGTAGCGAGTAGAGGAACAAACTCAACTGCACTTTGTTACGTATCATATTGTTTTGATTTCCTGTGAACTACTTTGTAAATAATAGTTGTATTTAGTTTGTAATAAACAAAATAGTTTCAACATACAGTTATTAAAACTAAATAATAATGTTAATTAGAAAGTAGTTCACAAGAAACCAAAACAACATGATACGTAACCAAATGCAGTTGAGTTCATTCCTCTACTCGCTGTCTTAACTTAGATTTTAGGGAAATTGTTTTTCTGGCAATACTGTAATTACTCTGGATTGCAACACTGAACATTCTTCAGGTTCATATTTTCTGTTGTAGAATAACATTATCTATGATTGTGGTAACTTGCATTTCATTATCTCCTTTCATTGATGAATAATCAAGCAAAACAAAATGGTAAACTTCGTATTATTTTTAGTAAGGTAGGATCTTAATTTACAGTTCTGGAATACCAACAAATGATTTTGCTAGATGACGGAAAACTTCTTTTTATAAGGCTTTAGATTTATTTATTGGTTTGTTTCCCATGCCGTAAACGTCGCCAACACCTAATGGCCAACTTGCCGGTAAATGGCGATCGTCGATATAGCGATGTGTCGAAGGATTGCCGCTAGTGTGAGACTAGTGTCAAGGATTCGTCGAGTCGAAGCAGATATCTAGAATCGGGGGTATTGAAGTTACCACCGCGTAATAGCGAGTAGGTACTTCATTTTGATCCGCGCTCCTTTGATTTGTCACGGAGAATCGCAAAGGGACCAACACGAACTATCGTCAGTCATGTGCATGCGGTTATTATTTTATATTATTTTTCCCTGACGAATTGTTATTATATGGACAATACTTGAGCTCCGGGGGACAAGGGTAACTCCTGCCTTTACACCATGAAGTGAAAAATCTTGAGATGGGTGCGTATAATTATATGAATTTAGATGACAACTGTCGCCGATCACTAGCAAGTGAATATGGGAAAATTATGAAAAAAGTGAATAGACGCTTGCCATTTTGTTATAAAATTACATGGCGAGTGCATTTGATCTGATTCCAAACAGTTTTCGTCAAATATACACGGTTAAAGGAGCACTCTGATTAGAAATATTAAAAAGACTTCAACGATTTATCACTCTACAAACTGTGACTTCATAATCACCTCCATGGCGAATTCGGAAGAACACGTAACTAGTAACTCTAAGGTTGGTGGTTCGCGCCCATCTCAGGGCACTTTTTTCTTTTTTAAAAATGTTTTTAGACTCACCTTAATGCAAACAAATTACGCATATAGGTGATTTAATGTATTTTAGGGGAATAATTTTGTGGTTCGTTGGCGTTCTGTCGCTTCTTTGCCGCTGGTGGTATAATTTTCAAAACAGAAGTGTGACCACCGCCGATCGTTGCTGCGGGACCGCCAATTTTTGGGGACATGTTGCTAGTTGCCTATCGGTGGTTCACCGACGCTTAAGGCATGGGGTTGTTCCCTCACAAGTGAGGCAGATTGTAATTAGTGATGGGTAAATTCCCGGGAAGATTCCCAAAATGGGAATTTTTCCGGGAATTTATATACAATCACAAAGAAAATTGCTTGCTATTACTATATTATGATTTCAAAGTTAAATTCGTTTTTTTTTTTGTCACAGTATATTATTACAGTTATCTCCAGATGATTCTTTAAAATGTATATTCTGAACGGTACTATGTTACTTTATTAATATTTTATTATATTTAGAGAGTACGCATAAATGTATATTTACTTAGAATTCTATGAAAGTAAATATGTGGAAAAAAATGATATAGTAAATCCACATATTTTTACACCGCTAATTCGTTTAAATTTATAAGTAAGTGGATTTTCTAAACTTCACTCTACTACTGATGTTATAAACATATTAAATGTTTAAATGTTATAAGCAAATTAGATTGGGTTACTGCCAGAAGATAACATGTCTCAGCAATTTATCAACATTTGCGCATACATACTTATGTTCACAAAATTTGCAAGATACTGACTTATCTTTATAATTTTGCACGTAACATTGCCACACATGCCCTTTCTTCCTAATTATTTCTCGAAATTTCCTGCGTTAATTCACATGTAAGAGAAGTCCGAGTACCTCTTCAGAAGCTGAAGTCAGAGACAGGAGAAAGATCGACGTCTATTACTGAAGATGGTTCGGGGTGTATTAATTGTACTTCATCTCTATTTGTACATAATTTCTATTTTACCTTACAAACTGGTTCCTTTTCAGCATTTGTAAATTAGTACTTTGCTACTTTTTTTTAGCGCAAATGAGATTGGAACAAATAAATCATATTATTAGTTATATAAAGTACAGTCAACGAATTTTATTTTTTTTAACCTCCAAATTATTTAAAGCCTAGAAATAAATCATAATAAATGAAAGTAAAGTAATTAGTCATACGGTTCTTATAATTTGGAAGATAACATAAAGAAATGGAAATAAATTCCTTCCCAGGAATTTATTTGCCAGAGAAAAAACCCTGGAATACATATTCCCATTTTTTATTTTCCTTCGCACCGGGAATATTCCCACTGCCCCTCACTAGTTCAGGGTTTGTTAATAGTACTTCATTTCTATTTCTACATAATTCTACATTACTTTACAAAATGGTTTCTTTCCATCATTTGTAAATTAGTACTTTGCTACTTTTGGCGATTGTTCAGCTTTGGCGGGTCAGATTTTTGTACTTTTTTTTTTTTTTTTTTTTTTTTTTTTTGCGATATTCTATTCCGATGTTTTTGTTCTATGGTTTCATACGTTAAATTACGTTACCAACATTAAATTCTGACAGCATTACCGAGTAAGCGTTAGTGAGTGAAAGCGGGTTAGAGCCGCGCAGGGAAACGTTGTTTTCTGTCTTCGTTACCAACAACTCACTTTCTTTTCTCACATAAATCACTTCGACTTACCTTTACGGTTTGTACAAATCTCCTACTGCCCCCCAAAAATGTGTTCGATACTTTCTTGACTACTTGAACACTACTATCACTTCATTTCTTCCTTAAATCATCCTACTTTTTGCTAGTTTTGGTCCTGCAATACTAAATAATTACTCGTTTTTGGTGCAAATGGAAATGGAACTTGAAAAAACATATTATTAGTTATATCAAATACAGTGTTGGGAAGTAACATAACGCAAGTAACGCGTTACTTTTTAAGTAACGTTTCCTAGTAACGCGTTACATTTTCTCCAAAGTAACTGTAACGGTAACGCGTTAGAAATTTTACCTAGTTTGCGTTACTTTTTTCGCGTTACTTTTCGGATGAGTAACTACAATATATGTATATATTTTTTCGGAAACAAAAGTTTCTTTCCTGTAAGTGAATTTCTCAGAATGAAACAATCGAGCATGAACTATGTATGTCAGTGACCGACAGTCACAGACACACAGAGAAACAGATAAGTTAGTACTGCCACTTGCTGTTTTTTGAAGATGGGGACAGCCTTAGGGAAATCACGTGTACTGATTGCAAGCACCTGGAAGATTTTGTCGTAGGTTTGGACAGCTTCAAATCAATACATTCAGTGAGTGAACTAGGAGTGCAATGATACCGGTAGTCTATTTTACTTTGATTGGTATTGTTTTTATCAAGATGGAGAACGAAAATATTTTACCCTTCGAACATTTGAAAGGATACTTTTTTCTTAAGAGTTGAGGATGATGGTGGACAGAATTTAAAAGTAAAGTGTCTGAAGTACCCCGGCGGAAAATATTTATAAACAACTAGGGTATCATAATTAACGATTTACAGTAAGGGGCTAATATGAATAAACTGTGTTTTGATGAACAGGCCTACTTTATTACTAGAAAATAGTTTGCTGATGGTATGTAATATTGGAGTTCTTCCAGATCAGTTTGCTTATCCTAGAGTCCCGTTGATTATAGAGTAGTGTAATGTTTCTCTATATTCTTTATTTTTAATTTTACATAACAACATTCTTATTATTATATAATTACTTTAACAGAATAATAATAAGCAACCTTTATTTCTAACGCATAGGGATGAACACGAGTCAAGCAAAAACTCGACTCGACTCGAATTCAAGTCGAGTTTCGAGTGAAGTCAAGGGTAATATCCTCGAGTCGAGTTCCGAGCCGATTCAGTTATTCGCATCGAGTTTCGAGTCCAGTCGAGTTTGATACATGGCTCGTTCGTTTTAAGTCGTCTTGAAATCATGGCCTGATTACACTGGAAAACGAAAGCCATGGAATACTTTTAGTATTGCTCACGAGAGGGAACACTGCTCGCATCTCGTCTCGTCTCGATAACGAGACCACAAGAGATTTTTTATAAAGAGCTCAGCTCGGCTCGGCTCAACTGAGAAGATGGCTCGAGCCGGCTCACTTGGGGTGAACCATCGGCTCGAGCTGGCTTGGTAAGGATGAGCCATTTGCTCGGTTCAGCTCAACTGAGCCGAGGGCTCTAGCCGAGTCGGTTGGGTGAGCTGTTGGCTCGGCTCACTTCTCGGTTCAGGTCGATAGTGAATGAACTGTGAGCCGAGCTGCTCGAGTCGTTGACAATTGTAAACCCGGACCGAGCAGTTTTGAAGATATTTCGCCAGTGCCCTATAACTTTTAACAGTGTTTGGCACGAGCCCGAATACTCAGCCTAGACCCTCAACCCAAATTCAGAAGCTCGTGAACAATGTCCTTGACTCCGAGACTTCACGACTACCGAGGTTGGCAATCAACTAGTTTTTTAGTATTCAAATACAAACCGCCTATCTTTCATTAAATATACAGTGTTATAATAATAATAATAATAATAATAATAATAATAATAATAATAATAATAATAATAATAATAATAATAATAATAATAATATAGCCGTAGTAATACTAGTACGGAAAATTGAAGTCATAATTTTTTCACATTTTTAAAGTTTCGGACCTAAAAGTAACGCGTTACTTTCGAAGTAAAGTAACAGTTTCTTTTGGGGGGCAAGTAACGCGTTACATTTTAACAGAAAGTAAAGTAACTTGTAACGCGTTACATTTTTACAAGTAACTTACCCAACACTGATCAAATACTGTCAAAGAATTTAAAATTTTTTAACCTCCAAATTCTTTAAAACCTAGAAGTAAGTCATAATATATAAAAATACAGTAATTAGTCATATAGTTCTTATAATTTGGAAGATAAAGTAAAGAAATGGAAATAAATTCCTTCCCGGGAATTTATAGGCCAGGGAAAAAAACCGGGAATATTCCCATTTTTAAATTCCTTCCCACCGGGAATATTCCCACAGCCCATCACTAATTGTAATCGACCGAGAGTATTTTGGAACAATGGGGAACATCTTCCGACTTCGACTTCTAAATAATCCGTTTAGGATGAAGTCGAATCAAAGTTGCCTCACGGGAAGGTAGAACAAGTGAGGCAACCGTTCCAAGCACTACGCTCGAGAGCCTCCGTTTCATTCAAGACTTAGACTCTTCAGGAAAAGTAACAAGTTTATTACTTGTAATTTATTCTTTGAGTCAAACTATTTTGCAATAAACCATCGTTTTGTAAGATATTTTTACGATTGTATACTATTAACTTCGAAAATGGTTCTCATAATATAATTTCCCATCATGGATTTCAAAAAATCAAAGTTCGAACAAAGAAAGATCTCCGATCCACATGTCTCTTCATGTTTGATATGGAAGTCTTATCTTCATTATTGACCCTTAATTTATTTTAGTCCTAGGCAACGCGAATCAACGGGATGGCTCTAAGTGAAAACATTCATTTAGATAGTTAAGTAATCAGGAAATTCCTACTGTTATTTCACGAAACACAACAGATCTTGAGAGAAAAAAACAATTTTGCTTACCAGGGGGAGGGAGTAAATCATCTGCTTACGTTTGCTTAAATAGGAAAAAGGCAAGGGCGCCGATCCTGGGGGGCCGGGGGATCCGCTCCCCAAAGCTCATGTGGGCCCCCTTTGTATTTATGAATATACAATATTTGGCATAATTTGAGTGCAATTTGTCTTAAAATGCTCATACATATATCTTCTCCATTTAAATGCCTCCACCCCTCCCCCCATTTACAGAGAAATCGGCGCCCTTGGAAGAAGGTCTAGTGAAATGAATAAAAATGTGATAACGTAATACTTGAACAACTCTATCTAATGGAGGAAAGTAAAGTAGTATTCAACACTTTTTTTCAATTTTAAGCATTTCAAAGATTCTCGTAATTTAGTAGCGTCCCGGATTAGCATTTTTCAAATATGGGAACTCTATCTATACCTTAACGTGGGAATCGGTTTCGGACCATGCACTTAATCAGCTTTGTCACAAGAGGCACATAGGAGTTTTTCTTTCGATTTCCTTAGGAATATTGCGAATGGTATGACTTTTAAAACTATGTTTAAAAAAGAATACACATCGACATAATAAGATGATAATCTGATACCTAGGAAATATATTGAATTGTTTTTAATTTGTTCTCACGCTACCAAAACAGTACTTATGCTTTATTTTATTCCAGCCTTTTAATATAAGCATTGCACACTATTGTCTGTTCTAGGACGATACAATTCTAGTTCATGTATATGCTAGCTTTGGAAGTACTGTAGAGTTTCGCTTATCCGACATAAACAGGCAGGCAGAACGCCGGGTAATGTGGATATGTTAACAAAAGACCTATTAAAAGTAAAACTTATGATATAATTTTACATATCACGCATCTAATAATCATGTTTTATAACAAATAAATGCACTGTACTGAATCAGGGACGTATCCAGCGTGAGGGCCTGAGGGCTGTCCCCTTTCGAAACTCAAGCACTTTTTAATAAACTTGCTTTTACCCTTTTGAGGCTCTTTTATATCAGTTTACTTGGAGTCAGTGTACAAACTTTGGGCAATGTGCTGTTGTCTTGTTATAATTCTAAGAACATACTATAATGCCATTATACCAGGTGGAATTAAAGAACAGTTTTAAATAGGATTAACATTTCGTTTCCGTTCTGTTTTTAACTTTAATATATTAGAACGATACACTCAATGTCTTCTTGCTATTTTTGTATGTGATATACGTAGCAGACAGTTTTCTTTAGTTACATTTCTCTCGAAAATATATTTCATTTTGTTTGTCCTATAATGCAGTTTCCAAAGTAAACCGGTTTATAAATGAAAAGTAGGAAAAAGTTAAAGAGAAATACAGAACTGTTGCTTTATTATTATTATTATTATTATTATTACTAGCAGCGTTCACCCCGCTTCGCTGCGGTCACCCCGGAACGCAATAAACTTTGTTACTTAGATAATTTTTACTTTTTCGCTTTCAAGTGATATGATAAAAACCATAGAAGATTGCACTAATGTTAACATTATATCGCCTGTCATTTATGTTAACCCGCCCCGCTTCGCTGCGGTCACCCCAACCCGCCCCGCTTCGCTGCGGTCATCCCGGAACGCAATAAACTTTGTTACTTAGATAATTTTTACTTTTTCGCTTTCAAGTGATTTATAGCGCCTGTCAGTTATGTTAACCCGCCGAGTCACAGGGTCATGCGGGTTGCATATAAATACGTTTATTTTTATACCTATGATGAACTAATAACAAAGGATTTGTACGTATGGACACCTGAATGGTCAATTATCTCAAGACACTGGTAATTGAAAATTAAAGTGATATGATAAAAACCATCTAGGGTCCACATCCTAACAACCCCCCAAAAATGAAAGAAATCGGTTCAGCCGTATTAGCGTGATGAGCGGACAAAGGATTTTTTGTACGTATTGACACCTGATTGGTCAATTATCTCAAGACACTGGTAATTGAAAATTAAAGTGATATGATAAAAACCATCTAGGGTCCAAATCCTAACAACCCCCCAAAAATGAAAGGAATCGGTTCAGCCGTATTAGCGTGATGAGCGGACAAAGGATTTTGTGCGTTCTCTTTTATATATATAGATTATTATTATTATTATTATTATTATTATTATTATTATTATTATTATTGATACTTTTAAAACATTAGAATTACGTGCTTACGAGGATTCGTATTGGGCCCCCTCCGAATAGAAAACCTGGATACGTTTCTCCACTGAATGATAGATGTATGAGTCAAGCTGTAGACGGGCGCGCTAGGCGATAGACTCCACAGCATGAAAAATAGATTAAAACCACAACTTGCAGTTCTTCTTGACAATTGGTGCTGTCTGCAATGATATATCGGATCATATGGTATGTGGAACAAAGGATGGTCGGATAAGCGAGACCATGGTGTATTGGTGTTTCACGCACCTAAACCTGTAAAATGTTTGTATAAACGATTATCTTTCACTCCCTAGCTAAATTTGTGGGTATGATCACACACCTTGCCTCATAAAGTATAGTCTTATAAAGAAAAAAATATTTTTTTTTTAGCTAAAACCTAAAGAAAAGCCAACTCCACTTTATCTTTTTTTTTTTTTTTTTAAATAATGGCAAACTAGTCCACTTCATCACGATAAATCACGTTTGGTACTCACATGTCTTTTTCTGTCCGTATATATCCTTCACACTTTGTTGGAGACAAAATTGTTCTCCCCCCCCCCCAAAAAAAAAAAAAAACAGGATGAGAGAAGCTATACAACAGCATGAACTGAAAACAATAGCTATTAACAATAGTTGTCTAATCCTGGATAAATACGTCATTACAGCAAAATATCAGTAAGTTATGTCCTTTTATTATATTGCTTCGGTTCTTATTAACATGAAAATTATAATGTTTTATAAAAAAAAGGGGACAGCGTACGTATTCACTGGGATGGGATTCGATCTAGTGTAAGAACTACTAATCCACCACGCTATCCACCTAACCCAGGATAGAAAACCTGGTTAAGTGGGACCAATTTTTGGCTGCGGGACCGCCAATTTTTGGGGACATGTCACTAGTTGCCTATCTGTGGTCCACCGACGCTTACGGCATGGGATTGTCCCCTCACGAGTGAGGCAGATTGTAATCGACCAAGAGTGTTTTGGAAAAATGGGAAACATCTTTCGACTTGGACTTCTGAATAATCCGTTTAGGACCAAGTCGAATCAAGGCTGCGCCACGGGAAGGTAGAACAAGTGAGGCAATCGTTCCAAGCACTACGCTCGACAGCTTCCGTCTCATTCACGACTTAGACTCTACAGGAAAAGTAACAAGTTTATTACTTGTAATTTATTCTTTGAGTAAAAGTATTTTGCAATAAACCATCGTTTTGTAAGATATTTTTATGATTGTATACTATTAATTTCGAAAATTGTACTCATAATATAATTTCCCATCATGGATTTGAAAAAAATCAAAGTTCGAACAAAGAAAGATCTCCGATCCACGTGTCTCTTCATGTTTGATATGGAAGTCTCATCTTCATTATTGACCCTTAATTTATTTTAGTCCTAGGCAACGCGAATCGACGGGATGGCTCTAAGTGAAAACATTCATTTAGATGGTTAAGTAATCAGGAAATTCCTGCTGTTATTTCACGAAACACAACAGATCTTGAGGAAAAAAAAAAAAAAAAAACAATTTTGCTTACCAGGGGGAGGGAGTAAATCATCTGCTTACGTTTGCTTAATTAGGAAGAAGGCAAGGGCGCCGATCCTGGGGGGCCGAGCCCGCTCAGAGCTCATGTAGGCCTCCTTTGTATTTATGAATATACAATATTTGGCATTATTTGAGTGTAATTTGTCTTAAAATCCTCATATATATATCTTCTGCATTTGAATGCCCCCCCCTCCAAATTTAAAGAGAAATTGGCGTCCTTGGAAGATCTGGTGAAATGAATAAAAATGTGATAACGTAATACTTGAACAACTCTATCTAATGGAGGAAAGTAAATTAGTATTCAACACTTCTTTCAGTTTTAAGCATTTCAAAGATTCTCGTAATTTAGTAGCGTCCCGGATTTGCATTTTTGAAGTACGGGAACTTTATCTATACCTTAACGTGAGAATCGGTTTCGGACCATGCACTTAAGCCGCTTTGTCACAAGAGGCACATAGGAGTTTTTGTTTCGATTTCCTTAGGAATATTGCGAATGGTATGACTTTTAAAACTATGTTTAAAAAAGAATACGCATCGACATAATAAGATGATAATCTGATACCTAGGAAATATATTGAATTGTTTTTAATTTGTTCTCACGCTTCCAAATCAGTACTTATGCTTTTTTTTTTTTTATTCCAGCCTTTTAATATAAGCATTTCAGACTATTGTCTGTTCTAGGACGATACAATTCTAGTTCATGTATATGCTAGCTTTGGAAATACAGTAGAGTTTCGCTTATCCGACATAAACAGGCAGGCAGAACGCTGGATAATATGGATGTGTTAAGAAAAGACCTATTAAAAGTAAAACTTATGATATAACTTACGTATTACGCATCTAATAATAATGTTTTATAACAAATAACTGCACTGCACTGAATCAGGGACGTATCCAGCGTGAGGGCCTGAGAGCTGTCTCTCTCCGAAACTCAAGCACTTTTTAATAAACTTGCCTTTACCCTTTTGAGGTTCTTTTATATCAGTTTACTAGTAGTCAGTGTCCAAACTTTGGGCAATGTGCTGTTGTCTTGTTATAATTCTAAGAACATACCATAATGCCATTATACCAGCCAGGTGGAATTAAAGAACAGTTTTAAATAGGATTAACATTTCGTTTCCGTTCTGTTTTTAACTTTAATATATTAGAACGATACACTCCATGTCTTCTTGCTATTTTTGTTATGTGATATACGTAGCAGACAGTTTTCTTTAGTTACATTTCTCTCGAAAATATGTTTCATTTTGTTTGTGCTATAATGCAGTTTCCAAAATAAACCGGTTTATAAATGAAAAGTAGGAAAAAGTTTAAGAGAGGTACAGAACTAATGCATTATTATTATTATTATTATTATTATTATTATTATTATTATTATTATTATTATTATTATTATTATTATTATTATTATTGATATTTAAAAACATTAGAATTACGTGCTTACGAGGATTTGTGTTGGGCTCCCTCCGAATAGAAAACCTGGATACGTGTCTGCACTGAATGATAGACGTATGAGTCAAGGTGTAGACGGGCGCGCTAGGCGATAGACTCCACAGCATGAAAAATAGATTAAGACCACAACTTGCAGATCTTCTTGCCGATTGGTGTTATTTGCAATGATATATCGGATCATACGGTATGTGGAAAAAAGGAAGGTTGGATAAGCGAGACCATGTTGTGTTGGTGTTTCACGCACCTAAACCTGTAAAATGTTTGTATAAACAATTATCTTTCACTCCCTAACTAAATTTGTGGGTATGATCACACACCTTGCCTTATAACGTATAGTCTTATAAAGAAAAAAATATTTTTAGCTAAAAGCTAAAGAGAAGCCAACTTCAATAATTTACGTTAGTTTTTTTTTATTTTATATATATATATATATATATATATATATATATATATATATATATATATATATATATATATATATATATATATATATATATACTGGCAAACTAGTCCATTTCATCACGATAAATCACGTTTGGTACTCACATGTCTTTTTCTGTCCGTATATATCCTTCACACTTTGTTGGAGACAAAATTGTTCTCCCCCCCCCAAAAAAAAAAAAAAAACAGGATGAGAGAAGCTATACAACAGCATGAACTGAAAACAACAGCTATTACCAATAGTACTCTAATCCTGGATAAATAGGTCATTACAGCAAAATATCAATAAGTTATGTCCTTTTATTATATTGCTTCGGTTCTTATTAACATGAAAATTATAATGTTTTATAAAAAAAAGGGGACAGCGTACGTATTCACTGGGATGGGATTCGATCTAGTGTAAGAACTACTAATCCACCACGCTATCCACCTAACCACGGAAACTACTTCTTGCTTGTTCTCTTTTTCTTAAAACATAAATGCTAATATCCATAGCGCATGTCACTTCCAACCTGAAGACAGGATATTTCCTCTTTGTTTCTATATTTCCGTACGACATCTTGGTTACAAAGCTATATTTGGCAAACCATCTAGACACTAGGTTTAAACCAATAAATTCAATATTTTACTCCACTTCCGCCAGCTCGTTCACTGCCTATTGTCAATTTCCCTTCACAATCATGCTTTGCTACTGAAAAAGTCCCTAGAAATCATGATTGCCAGTATACACAAAACCGAGCATAATTTTGTTTTTGCTTATATTTTTATTATTTGATTATATATTTTTTTGGAAATATCTCCTTAGATGGGTTGCTTTCTATTATCTCCACATACTAATAACTGAATTTTACTCATAAACGTAAGGAAAATGGAATAAATGCGACAAATCGTGAGTTACAGTACGCACGCATTTTTATTGCGCATGGGAGTACATACCCTAAATTTTCGGGAATGACCTTTGATCTTCAGAAAATTTAAGCATGCGAGTATACGGTGGTCAAAACTTTATGATCTTTGATGCTCAAAAAACTTTGACCTTGGATCGCTGAAACTGGATACATGTTTCGGCCCCCAAGATACTTGTTGTACATCCAGTCGAAGGAAATAAAAAAGATAGAAGTATGTGTATTGACTCGGGTTATATATTGTGTTGTTTAACACAGTCTTTACAGAATACATTCTCACCATTTCAGTTGATATAAAGAACTAATTTAAAGTTCAAACCCAGGTCATCGATTCAATGTGAACTCGAAGTCCTTTATAGAAATTGATTTTAGTGAATGAAGTTTTAAAACTGATTAAAGGTAGTAATTTTATGGATTTATAAGCAATGATGGTAGATGTACACAGGTGGAAATTCTTTGAGAATCACTATGTTGACTTGAAGAACAACAATCCTAATTTACCAATTCTCATCAGGGAGAGCAGCGGAATTCAAGCAAAGATGTTTACCAGATCTGAGCGAAACGAAGAGGGCAGCGTAGTTTTGAAAAATTTGTAACCTGAAAAAAATAGCCATTGTCTTTGTCAGGTTTCTAGCTTTTGTGTTTTCAGCTGTTGTGTTGTATAGTTTCTTCATGTAAATATTTCACTATTGTTAAATTTTATAATTATAAGTAATCAAGAATGAAAAAAACGATGGTATAAATATGCATTAACATCTCAAATTTGCATTATGCAGTATACAACTAGGTTATTTCATCTGGAAATCAATTGCAACAAATATATTGTATATCGTTGTGACAGTATGTCGATATAACATTAGGAGAAAAAAAACATGGAAACATTAAAAAAAAATCCCAAATCTAGTTACAACAACACACTGAAAACTAGCGTGATCTTTGGTGGAGTACTAATCCATTAATTAAAACGCATCTTCTAGTTTGGTTCTTTCTGTAAGTAATAGGTTCGTCTTATATAAACTCTGAGGAGGGGGGGGGGGGAGAAAAAGTGTTGAACTTCAATGAATAAATCCATCGACTAAATAGTTGATTGATTTCAATTTGGTATATTTTTCAAGGGAGGAATCCGAGGAATGGATTGTTCATTTTTATGTAGGATAAAATCGGAAATCTGTGTGTCATTTAGATGTGCTCTTCACTTCTTTCTTCATACTTTTCGAACATTACGATATATAAACAAAGATGGAACATTCACATAACTTCAATTCTTCTCACATTCATTGAGTAAGAATATGAGTGAACGATATATAACTATGTAGACAGAACAAGGTGCATGTTTGATAATCATTTAATGTTTGTATATTTCATTTTTGTTGCATTATTATCTTCTTTTGTTTTTGCTTACGTCATAGCAGAATTTATGTTTGTCAGATAGATGGCAGTGTTGTTGGCCATGTGGAACATGAACTATTACCTGACCAGGATATTAGTGCGGTTTTTCGTGGAGGGCGCTAGTGTAGTGTTTACATCAGTTTCTTGGTAAGCGCGGTGGGACAGGGGAACGGAGAGCGTCACTCTACAGTGTATCCAACGATTTTCAAAAGTTGCAGTTTACATGTTATAAGTAGCCTAATCTGTTTCGCTTAATAAAGAACTCCATAAATTATATAGTTGTTATTGAATGCAGTAATGGTTATTCCTGCAGTAATGCAGAGGTATTGTGGATAATGGCATATGTATGGAAATTAACAATTTAAGAACAAGATAGCATACAAGTAAGTTTCTACCGTGTATTAAGCAGATTATATAAAAAAAAAATGATTACGTTTTATTTGATTTCATTATAAAACAGTAGAAACCTTTAAAACTCAGTAATAAGATGTAGTGACTAAAATATTAATTATGGGTTGGTAGCTTAGATACTTGCGCAATATCTTGTAACTGTGAGTTTAAATCAAGTTAAGGCTCGCGATGCTTGTATTTGTTTTAATGTAGGTCTATCGATTGACAACTAAATTATTTTCTTGAGTTGTAGCCAAGAAAGAATTCCGATACGTTTCCACTCGAGAACTGTGGAAGTTCTCTCCGTTGGTCTATTGGCTAGCGCATGTGTCTTTGTTGTACGTGGTTCTGTGAGAGCCCAACAATTAATTTTACAATCTTTCACTTTCATTAATCATCTGTCTCCTCTAGCATATAGAGCATAATCATGGGACGTTAAACTAAAGAAATTTCATTTCATTTTTTCGATGAATGTGAACCCTTTGGAGGAAAAGGAAGTGAAGAAGAAATTTTCCTTAATTTTTTTAAAGGGCTACGGGATTGGATAGCTTGTCTTTCGGGATTGCCTTGTAAAACCTGATTACAATGTATCGTTCTTTTAGGATTATAATCGTAATCCAGCCTTTTGGTAAATGTGAAATAAAAGTATCGATAAAACATCAGCGTATGGGTAATGTAAGCATAAATATCATTGGTTCAATACACAATAAATTCACAACTTTTATTTATGAGTATAGAAATTCCCTTGGAACTCCCTCTGAATTTCTTTCAGACCCTAGGTCTCTTGTGACGAAGAATTAATTCTATTATCTGTTTTCATACACAATATAATTTTGAAACTTGGGAGCCTAGTGTTGTCTTTGTGTCTGTAATACGTAATCATTTGTCGATTGACTTCAGAAGACCGAGTTTAGCCCGTGAGCATAAGTTGCATATAGTTCAAACATATCAGATGTACGGTCTTGTTTAACAAATCCTGTGTACACATATGAAATTCAAAGACAAAGGTAATCAATCGTCTTTAAACAGCTGTATTTTTATTTCAAGTGTAAGTACTAAAATGTGCTACGTAGATTTCCGGCCAATTGATTCATCGCCGGTATCTTTGAGCAATGAGATAGCAGTGGAAGACAAATTTGTCTTCCCCACTGTCAGGCTCTCCACTTTGAATTTCAATCGCTCCCCTACCGCCTCAATGTAACATTGGGTTTATTTCTTTTAAATTTTTTTTTTTCAAAATATGGTAGAAATACTGGATTTTTAAATTACCAAACCATGCTAAATAATGACAGGTTAGATATCAGAGAAAGTTATATTTATCTACCTGCTTAATTAGGGGCGGATCAAAATCTCCTTCGGAGGCGGTTAGATTATCAGTTTATCTCTCACCAGTCTTTTGCAGCACATCCGAAAATGATCTCAATGCAAATTTGTTACTGAAGGTACTGTCAATCGATCGATCACATGGTCCAAATTGGTAGCAATTTCGAAGACGCCTTATCTCAAAACTACACAATAGAACTTGCTTTAAACAATGAAAGCGCAGTTGCCAAATTATAACTTTGATTCACAAAGATGAACTTCGAGGTTTCGTTAACAGATGAATTAGGAATTCCTTACACTCTAATGCTACGAAGTTCTCAGTGTTCCTTTGTACAACACTAAGGTTAGTTTATTATTGTCATATTAATATGGAGGGTGTATGTACTTTTTTTTTTCTTTTTTTGCAGTCCCTTAAAATGTTCTGAAAATAACTTCCATAACTTTTGAAATTGTGTTTGTCTTAACTTGAACATACGCGTGAAGTGGTTTATTATGAACAGGGCAAAAACAACTGTGATAGATTGATTACAAGTGATCCGGTTAGAAACACTGTTGTTTGTATTTTAGTTCCAAAATCGGCCGCCCGCACTCGTTCGCTGGTGGACTAATACCTGATGTAGTTCCTTCCATGTGCTTCTTTTTACTCATTAAACAGTAGTGTTTAATATACATTTCAGAAACATTAAACTATAATATTCATGCTAATACGCCAGTGTTGTGGTATAGCTATTGTGTGACTCTTTCAAAGGCAGAAGTGTCTTATGTGTATTTGTAGAAATAGTGAAGATACTTGTAGTTTAGTGCAGTTCAAATACAAATTACAACACAGTTTGATTCACTTATTATCAATCAGCGTCTATGGTAAACAAAACAATATTTTCTGTACAAGCAGCAGATGGTCCTCCAACATATTGGTCCACCAGGCCGGGATAATTTAGTGAAAGAAAA
This sequence comes from Thermobia domestica, assembly GCF_964235325.1. NCBI lineage: Eukaryota > Metazoa > Arthropoda > Insecta > Zygentoma > Lepismatidae > Thermobia > Thermobia domestica. The sequence continues at coordinate 164,579,451 of NC_137460.1, read as the reverse complement.
ACTGTGTTTTAGGCTCAATTTAAGTCTCAAGTCAGACATGTTGGTGTCAGCTCTGGGTTAAATTCCAAAGTTGGGCGTCCGTTTCCAGCGAATTTTTTAAAATTTACAGGAAATATATAGATAATTTGATCGTTTGTCTGCTTGATAATATATAAGAGTCTCGAAAAATATGTTTATTTGTTATATATAAGCGGTTATAAAGATGGGACTATATGGCGAGCGGAGGGAACTACTTGGCGCAAGGTAACCGAACAGTTGCATTGTGGGAAAGAAACTAGCATTTATGTTACCAACATGGCGAATGTACAAGGGCAATGAACTAGCAATTTTAACATTTGTGAAGGAATACATTGATAACGAGCAAAATCTTTTAAAAGTTTGTGAAGAGCACGGATTAATGAACCTAATAACAAATTGCAGAAAGTGTGGAAAGGAGATAACAGTGAAAAAACTTGACGAAAGCGGACGCCCAACTTCGGAATATATGCCTCAGCTCTTACCCATAGTGCAACTTAATAGTGGAAGTGTATTGTGTCCCCATCAAGGTTTCAAAGTAAAATACTCGTTAAATTGTTATTTTCTTGTACAGCATTCTAAAAAGAAAGAAAAAAGGTTATTCTTACTACATTTACGCAGCAATAGGCAGTAGCTACAAACATTCCTATTGTGTGAGTGAAGCAAGCAAAGGAACCAGGAACATTTTCCCCTCCCCCTTCATTCGACCTGTGCAGCAGTTGTGTTGTGTGAGTGAGAAAGCAGCTATTGTTCACCCTCCTGCTCTACATTTCAACAATCGTGCTACTCAGCAGTACGTGCATCAGCTGATTTGTTTTATACGTATTTTTTTTCTTCTTTTTTAAAGTGCTTTGGGTGCAATGTACAATGTTTATGCGTTTCAAGTCCAGCTGGACGATGTGTTGAAGTTAATGCATTTGGGCCTAGCAAGAAGCTCAAAATTTATACTTTTATATCAATGCATGAATGTCATGCTTGCATTCGTCATCGCAAAGTAACAGGGTTGCCAACTCCAAGTTAACATTTACTGTGTGTGTAACTTTATTTTGTTTCATTTGCTTCTATTATTTTGTTTATTTTAATTGTAAGTAGTTGGCATCATGGCTGAATTATCTCAGCTTGTAAAACAAAGAGCAGTTTACAAAGGTCAATTAACACGAATATGCTCGTTTGTCAATCAATTTGACAGTCAAAAACATAGTATTGAAACAATTAACACTCGCCTAGAACAGCTGCAAACTGTGTGGTCTAAATTAGAAATTATTTTAAATGACATTGAGTTACTATCAGGTGATAGTGAACAGGAAGATGCGCGTGCAGCTATTGAAGAAACTTATTTCGATGTAAAATCTCGCATGCAAGCTATCATTAATGCTCATAATACAACCGAACCTAAAGATCCGAAATGTAATTCACGTATCACATCCAGTGTAAAGTTACCGACTATTGATTTACCAGTATTTCACGGTGATTATACAAAGTGGATATCATTTAGGGACACCTTTCTTTCATTGATTCACAATAATTCTGATATATCAGCTATTCAAAAATATCAATACTTACGTGCTTCACTTCGTAATGAAGCATTAAACCTTATCCAAAGCTTACCAATTACTGAAGCTAATTACTCTATAGCTTGGGAACAATTAAATGAAAGGTATGATAATAAAAGGTTATTAGCTGCATCTCATGTTAATGAAATTCTTCACATTCGTTCAGTAACGAAAGAAAATGCTCACGAGTTGCGTAATTTCTTGAATACAGCTATGACGTCAGTGTCAGCGCTTAATGCACTTGTTGAAAATGTTAATCTGAGTGACGTAATATTAGTACAACATTTCTTAGGTAATCTTGATCAGGAAACTAGGAGAGCATTTGAGTTACAGTGCAAGGGTTCAGATTTTAGTACTGTTAGTGAGTTATTTAATTTTCTAGAACATAGGCTTCAAGCGCTCGAGAAAGCTAAACCGTTACCAAGTGAAAGTAATAAACAGACCAAATTATCTTTTAGTGTTAAAAAGCATAGTGACAAGCATTCACCTGTGTTCAAATCTTATTTAGCCACCGTTAAGACTGATTGTAAATTTTGTAAAGCTGGAAAACATCCTCTGTTTACTTGTGAGTTATTCAAAAGTGCTCCAATCAATCAGAAGTATAAATACTTGCGTAAAGAAAACATTTGTTTTAACTGTTTGCGTAGTGAAGACCATAATTCATCTCAGTGCAAGTCTGGAACATGTAGACACTGCAATGCTAAACATAATACTTTGCTTCATACAGACAGAACTGTATCGAAGGGTAACGAAGCGTCAGTACATACTCAGCATTCAAATAGTACCAGCAGTGGTATGGTGTCTCCAGGTACCGGAATTTCATCCCGTAGCAACAGTAACGGTACACCTCAAGCATCGTATTGTTCGGTCAAGCAACAGAGTTCGTCACAGACTTTACTTGCTACGGCAATTGTGAAGGTCAAGGACAGTGCGGGAAATTGGGTCAACTGTCGGGCACTTTTAGATGCAGCTTCCCAAACGAGTTTTATTACTGAAGATTTTGTTCAGCGTCATCGTTTGAAGAAAATCAAACATCACGTGCCAATTCAAGGAGTAAATAACTCAACATCAGCAGCAAACTTTTGTGTTAACATTCAAATGAAGTCAACAATAAATGACTTCAGCATTCAAGTTACGTGTTCGGTTCTTCCAAACATAACTAACTTGATGCCAACGGAGAAGATTGATTGCAAGACATGGGGCATCCCTACAGACATCAATCTAGCAGACCCAAGCTTTAATACACCTTCAAAAATAGATATTTTGTTAGGGTGTGATGTATTTTTTAACATTCTAAAACCAGAAAGAAGAACTAGACCTGGCTCTTATCCAGTACTTCAAAACACTGAACTAGGATGGGTGATAGCAGGGAAAATTCCCAGTACACAAGCCAGTAACTCAGCGTTAACGTTCTTCATCAGATCCGAAGACAATCTCAGCCAACAACTTCAGCGTTTTTGGGAATTGGAGGAATTCCATACAAAGTTATTGTCCCCTGAAGAAGTAGCTTGTGAACAGCATTTTAAGAATAACACTACTCGAGACTCAAGCGGACGTTATGTGGTTCGTCTCCCATTAAAGAAGGACAAGGCCACGCTTGGTGATTCATTACAGATAGCTCTCACACGGTTTCGTCAACTTGAACGCAAATTGAATCGTGAACCTCAACTGAAACAGGACTACATAGCCTTTATGGATGAGTATGAACAATTAGGCCATATGCATCCTATTGGTACGTTAAGTGAAGTGGCTAAGGACAGTGTAGTTAGATACTTCATACCTCATCATTGTGTATTTAAGGATTCAAGCACAACTAAATTACGTGTTGTATTTGATGGATCTTGCCCCTCTACAAGTGGAGAATCACTGAATAGCATACAAATGGTAGGTCCTACAGTACAAGAAGATTTGGTTTCAATTGTACTTCGATTTCGTACTCATCAAGTGGCTCTTGTTGCTGATATTGCTAAAATGTATCGGGCAGTAGCTATGCATCCAAATGATCAACCTCTTCAATCCATTTTATGGAGGAAATCTAATCATGATCCCATATTCGTTTACAGTCTTGATACAGTAACGTATGGATTATCTTCAAGTTCGTTTCTTGCTACAAGGTGCTTGCGGCAGTTAGCACAAGATGAAGCAGTTAACTTTCCCAGTGCTTGTGAAGCACTAGAACGTGATTTCTACATTGACGATTATGTAGGGGGATCTGATAGTGTTCAAGGTGCACTTCAGACGTATAGTGACTTGACAAGGTTACTACAAAGGGGAGGATTCGTTTTGAGGAAATGGTGCTCCAATGACGTCACAGTGTTAAACTCCATTCCTGAAACGTTAAAAGAAACTCAGAGACTTATTCACTTTCACACGGAAGGCATCAAGACGTTAGGAATTTCATGGAATCCCACCTTTGATACATTTTTCATTAATGTTAGCTTAGTTAATACGAGTGAGAATCCTTCCTCTCAACAAACTACGAAACGCAGTGTTGCCAGTATCATTGCAAAAATATTTGACCCTGCTGGATGGTTGTCTCCAGTAGTGATTAAGTATAAATTATTTCTTCAGCAGTTATGGTTAGTAAACATAGCATGGGACGATCTTCTTCCCATGGAATTAACTTATCAGTGGAACAAACTTTATTTGCAACTGCCATTGCTCAGTGATGTGCAAATTCCAAGATTTGTATTAGTGCCAGGAAACGTTAAAGAAATTCAAATCCATGGTTTTGCAGATTCCTCAGAAAAGGCTTACGGTTGTTGTGTGTATGTTAGATCTACTAATACCAACGGATCCACTGTCAGTCATTTGTTATGTTCAAAGTCAATGGTTGCACCTATTAAAAAGACTACTTTGCCAAGATTAGAGCTATGTGCTGCAGTTCTTCTTGCGAAACTTATAAACAAAACTTTAGCAACATTGAGACTAACAGTATCTAGCATTCATCTGTGGACAGATTCTCAAATAGTTTTAGCTTGGTTAGCATCGCCAGCCCATCGTTGGAAACCGTTTGTAGCAAACCGTGTATCACAGATTCAGGAATTAACACATGTAAGCGATTGGAAACATGTTCTATCGCGAGATAATCCCGCAGATCTCATTTCAAGAGGAATTGACTCTAAAGCCATTCAGCAGAATCAACTTTGGTGGCATGGACCAGTTTGGTTGCAGCAAGAAGCTACTCATTGGCCTTCTTCGTTGCCAGACGACACTCAGGATTTTGAAGATATTCCAAAAGAATGTCAAAATTCATTTACTAATACATTACTCTCTCAAGTTAAAACTGAAGAAATTCTCTTAAGATTTTCGAAACTCACTCGACTGTTAAGAGTCTTAGCATTATGTAAAAGATTTATTCACAACGCAAGAAATCCCAAAAACAAACACTGTGGATCACTCTTAGCGTCTGATATTCAAGATGCTACACAGGCCTGTATTAGGATGACACAGCAGTCATACTTTTCACAAGATATCAAGGATCTTCAACGTGAGAAGCAAGTTTCAAAGCAGAGTTCGTTGCGAACATTGCATCCTTTTTTAGATAAGGAAAATATTGTTCGAGTAAGTGGTAGATTAGAAAATAGTGATCTTGAATTTAATAATAAGCATCAAATAATTTTACATCCTAAAAGCCATTTCACTCGTCTTTTAGTTGAACACGAGCACAGAAGATTAATGCACGCCGGTCCTCAATTGCTTATGTCTTCAATTCGAGAAAGATATTGGATACCTAAAATACGACAAACTATAAAGCATGTAATACATCATTGCAATACATGCTACCGTTTTAAGGTCTCAGTAGCACAACAATTAATGGGACAATTACCATCCACAAGAGTGCGTCCAAGTAAGGCATTTACTCATATTGGCGTTGACTATGCCGGACCTTTCCACATTAAATTGGGCTCTTCAAGAAGCAAGAACACAAGAAAATGCTACGTCGCAGTTTTCACATGTTTGTCTACGAGAGCCATTCATTTGGAATTAGTTTCTGATCTCACATCAGAGGCTTTCATAGCAGCTCTTCGTCGATTCACATCCAGAAGAGGAAAATGCTTGACAATCACCAGTGACAATGCCACTACATTTCAGGGAGCGAAAAATGAGCTCAAAGAATTATACCTTCTATTCCAAGGAAAGGAGTTCAGCGACAGGATTCAGGCTTTTGCAGCAGAGGAAAATTTCGAATGGAAGTTTTCGCCTCCGTGCAGTCCTTCATTTGGTGGAGTATGGGAGAGTGCTGTCAAATCTATGAAGTACCATCTTCGAAGAGTAGCTGGCAATGCCGTTTTAACATACGAAGAATTCTTAACGCTTCTCTGTCAGATAGAAGCTTGTCTTAATTCTCGCCCTCTCATAACTTTACCAGATTCGTACGAGACTTTCAGTTATCTTGCTCCAGGCCATTTTTTAGTTGGTGGCCCTATTACATCTTTTCCTGAACCAGATTTAACTAGTACTGTTGAAAATCGCTTGAGTCATTGGCAACGAATCCAGAGGTACCAACAGCATATTTGGAAGAAATGGTCACAAGATTATCTTCATAGTTTACAGCAGCGTCAAAAATGGACATCAGTTCAACCCAATATTAAACCTGGAACGCTCGTCTTGTTGAAAGAAGACAACTTACCTCCACTTTCTTGGAAGTTAGGAATTGTTGAAGAAGTATTTCCAGGCAAGGATGGATTAGTGCGTGTAGTATCAGTTCGTACAAAGACTGGGACTTATAAGAGGTCATTATCAAAGTTAGTTCCTCTTCCGAATGAAGACACTGTGAACAGTTAATTTTCTTTTATAATTCATGCTTGGTTGGATACTTTGTATTCCAACGGGGGGGAGTATGTTTGATAATCATTTAATGTTTGTATATTTCATTTTTGTTGCATTATTATCTTCTTTTGTTTTTGCTTACGTCATAGCAGAATTTATGTTTGTCAGATAGATGGCAGTGTTGTTGGCCATGTGGAACATGAACTACCTGATGTAGTTCCTTCCATGTGCTTCTTTTTACTCATTAAACAGTAGTGTTTAATATACATTTCAGAAACATTAAACTATAATATTCATGCTAATACGCCAGTGTTGTGGTATAGCTATTGTGTGACTCTTTCAAAGGCAGAAGTGTCTTATGTGTATTTGTAGAAATAGTGAAGATACTTGTAGTTTAGTGCAGTTCAAATACAAATTACAACACAGTTTGATTCACTTATTATCAATCAGCGTCTATGGTAAACAAAACAATATTTTCTGTACAAGCAGCAAATGGTCCTCCAACAGTGCAGTTAAGAAAAAAAAATATTATATACCTATCTGAGTATAAGAGCGATGCACTAGAAGAAAGAACGAGATATTTTCACGAAATCTGTCACTTTATATATTACAGTTAATACATAACACATACAGATATACAATGGTCTGTACAGAAAGGTTGGAGAACCATGTAAGCACCATTGAAGCACGCCCTGTGATGAATGAGCAGGAACTATAGCATTAGCGAAAGCAAAGAGGAAAGAAAGACCTTGTTCGATTGTTTGGAAGCACACGAGCATAACTGTACCCAGCGCCGGTTGCGAAGTTTTGGGGCAAGGATAAATTGATGATTTATTATTATTATTATTATTATTATTATTATTATTATTATTATTATTTATTGTAAGCCATACTACAGAAAATGATGGCTACGGGAGAAAACAGTCCAAGACCAAGAAATGTGAAAATTCAATATCATTTAATTACTACTTTCAACACTTAATTATGTGGCAAATCATAAAAGGGAATAATCTACTACACGAGTTATCGGTGTTTAAGAAACTATATAACATTAGAAATCGTTGATCGCTATAGACGCTTTATTATTTGTGGTGAATATTTATATAAATATTTACGTAACTCTAACTCTATGGCCTATGAAACCCGGAGATTTAATGTCACACTCACAAAAGCTCTCCATTGACTTTTGTTCTCAGACAATTGGATCCAGTTCCTACTTTGTATTCCTATTTCTGCGAGGTCCATCTTAATATTGTAAAGTTCTCTTTGGGGTAGAACTAAAAAAATGGTAAATGGGATTTTTTTTTTTGGCTTTCCCAATCACCTTTTTTAAAATAAAATTCCTCCTATGTACAGTTATAATAATCACAGTCTCTAATACTATGGCCTTTTAGATAATCTATTTGGTGGTTTTATTGGTGAGATGCTGTAGGGATCCAGAGACCGAGAGTCCTAAGGTGATAGGAGCCAGGGCTCTTGGGGTGAAGGAGTGTATGTAAGTACCTCTCAGAGACCGAGTGTCTTAGAGAGTGGTGGAGTGATTACAAGGAGCAAGCGTCCAAGTGACAGGATCAAAGACTGCGCGTCCTAGAGAGTCCTGTAGCTTCTTTTATCCTGAAATATTGACTGACTTTGTTGAACTTCGTTATTCGACGATTGTTGACGATGATCGACGAAGCCTTCTTCCAGGTTGCCGTCTGAAGTTGTTTACAGCTGGCACGTGATGTTGGGAGCACGTGTAGATCCTAGATTTGATGGCTAACAATGTCAGGTAAATGAATAAATTATACCGTTTTTGTTATGCAGATTCTGACATTCTCCATTCCCGTTCCTTTTGGGTTCGAATATTCGTCTCAGGATTTTATTCTCAAATACCTTCAGTCTGCGTTTCACAACCATATATGACAACAGGCATGGTTATTGTTTTATATATTTTAAGCTTCTCCTCGACAGAATTTACGACGACAAAAGATTTTGAACTGAATAATAACATAAATTCCCTGCTTTCAGTCGATATTTAATTTCTTCGTGGAAATAGTTTTGTACTATTGATATTCATCCTAGATCTTTGAAAATATCCACTTTGTCCAATCCTTAATTTGTAGTATTACGATCCTGGGGAACTTCTATGTATTTAGCTTTCTCTGCATTTACTTCTAAATCCATTGTTCTTGCATGCGTTTAATAAGGAGTCTGCATTTCTTTCTATTGTTCTCCTATCATTTCCTATCAAATCTACATCATCAGTATATGCCATAACCTGACGAATACAATTAAGCTCTAGGTCCTGGCTACTATAATTGATTTTCCTTATAGCGTACTCCAGAACAAAATTGAATAATAATAGCGACAACCTATCTCCTTGTTTCAGACCACTCTCGACGTAACAGCCCTTGGAGAAGAATTTTCCTACTCGGACTTTACTTTGGGTTTCATTTAAACACGTCTTAATCTAATTAGCTTTATCGATATTCCAAATTCTGTAAAACTACTGTAAAATGCTTTTCTCTCCTGAGTCATAGGCTTTTCTAAAAACCAATAAATAATTGATACACCGTAAATATATGTTGTATATACACTTGCAAGCTTGTATTCTAACCAAGGGGGTCAGTGCAACAGGATCTAACCATCTCCTGTTGCTAAACTCTACGTTACTTTTGAAGTGAATTGTTTGTCCCTGAAATGATTGAATAAATATCTTCTTAACCTTTGAATACAATAAGATATATTTTGCCATAATTGTCATATCTATTATGACCTCGCAGATAATGTTCAAAAATATTAAAATATAAATTACAAGTGATAGGACCAATTACGTCATTTTTCGAATTCAATATACTACACATCTTTCCTATTTATTATCAACATCGTTTATTATGTATCATTGTGTCCCAATACCCTGATAGAATATCAGTATTCCATAATTTATCACGATACATGCACAGATGGTTGTCAAAATGATAATAACATACATGGAAACACGTCAGATGTCTGGATTGACAACGATCAGACGTGTCAACTTTGGTGTGTTAGGGCAAATTCTATACTACGTGAGCAGGAGTAGTACATCAGTATGCAATGAATTGTGCGGACGGTGAAAGTGTAAAATGGACAAGCTCTCTGATTCCCAAAGAGGGCAAACTATTGACGCTCGGTTATGTGGTGTGAGTGTAAGGAAAGTGGCAAGTGTCTTAGGTGTGTTGTGAGACAGAGTATTCAAGGTGTTGACGAGCTACAAAACTCATGGCAAAACCACATCGGTAAAGGGGAACCTCAGTGACAGATCACACCGAACATTAATCTTTTGCGTACCAGTGGCATCCATGTGGATATTATAAAATATTTCGTTGCAAATACAAGTCAAGTCCATGGGGATGTCACGAAAACGTATTCTTTATTAAAAGTTGTATTAATGCTGGAGGTGCGAATTAGTTCTACGGTCAGTGTTGCCAACTTGTAGCATCACAAAATCCCTTCAGAATATCAACATTTTCTTTTTTCAGTCCAAATGTTCCACAATGCATTTTTTTTAACAGTAATATGAATGCTTTCCTCGCGTGTGCACAATAACTACGACCTATATATAACAGTCTAGACAGTCTTTTAACAGTAAATACAAATCTAGTATTACAGCACGCACATAGGGAAATGATACGTGGAACACAAGGGGTTAAAGCACTTAAAACTGTCAGTGCAAATGAAGTACTTCGTACTGCCTGAATCGACAATTACAGTCTGCCGCGAGTTACATGATAGACATACGGGGTCGGGCTGCACCGGTGAAGCCGCTGATGAAAGACCATAACGCTGTAGCACGAGACTAATGGTACCGGAAACGTGCATTCTGGAACACTGATGGAAAATGGAGATAGTTAATAACGTCAAGTATATTGTAAGGATCTCCACATTACAGCGTGAGCACTTGTGATACAAGCGACACGTGCTATTATTTATAAGCAGCAGACGATACACAGAACCAGGAAGACACGAAGAACACGAAGAAACCGAAGAATAGCGAGCTATCGAGCCACCTGAAAATTACTTATAAAAGGGAAGCCAAAGAAGACGGAGGCATCAGCTGATCGCTGATCACTAACCCTTAACAGCTCTGGAGGTCGCATTGGACGAAGGAGCTCTAAAATCTCTGAAGGTTGCCTTGAGCGAAGGGGATTTCTCACCAGAAACCTTACTACCATACCTCACGAGGCTGCCATGAGCTGAGGAGGTTACTATAGGACCATAACTGCAAGTCACCCGGAGGCTGCTTTGAGCGAAGGCGTTCCCATATAAAACGTTCTTTCCTTTACCTGTGGTCATAAGGAAGATTTGACTTTGTAGACTATTTTGTATTATTTTTATAAAATAAATAGGTGAAGGGCTAGAATCGTGGACTGGCATTGTCTCTACACACACAAATTATTGGAATATATATTACTGTATGATCATATAAAGTATTTTGTAAAACACGTACGAGTACGAAACACCTGAAAGTAAACAAAATGGAAACTACTACTTATTAAAAATAAAACACTGGTCATCTTTGTTAATTATTATCACAACAATGTTTTTGAACGTAGCAACCTTTTTGTAGGAGACAATATTATATTTTCTCAACCAGACGTTCAGCAGGGCAACCCCCTAGGTCCAGCACTGTTTGCTTTGACCCTCCAACCAGTTGCCAATAATATAAACACAGAGTCAATAATATATATATCTCGACGACGGGACCATAGCCGGAAATACTGATGCAATATTACATAGTTCAGAAAACATTCGCTCACAGGCAACATCCATCGGTTACATCTCAACCACTCAAAATGCTAAGGAAGAGGAAATTCAGGGTCTTTATAATAAATTTAATGAATCTGCACCTAGTATAAAACTACTGCAATCAACTAATGCTGAACTCCTGGGCGCAGCTCTATCACCAGAAGCCCGGAGGAAACTATTGGTAGAGAAGATTTCGAAATTAGAGTTATCCTGGTCACGCTTATCAAACATCTCAGCTCATTCAGCGTTTTATTTATTGCGAGCCTCTTTGTCAATACCAAGATTACAGTATTTCCCCCGATGTTCTCCTTCCTGGCGTGAAGAGGACTTACTCGAGAAATTTGACGATACTATAAGAACAGGATTGGAATCTATCCTCAACTGCACCCTAAACAATGAATCATAGTTACAAGCATCATTACCTGTCCGAAATTGAGGTCTCAGAATCCATCGGGCCACAGATGTTGCTAAGCCTTCATTTCTTGCTTCTTTTTACGGCTCAAGCCAATTAACTGAAACTCTGCTACAGAGAGAAATCGAATTGGACACCGATTCAGAGGTATAAAACTGCATCGACAATTGGTCTAATTTAGTTGGGTCTGCTACTCCTTCTAACGAGAAAAGAAATCTTCAATCAGCCTGGGACGGACCCATAGTAAAACATCATCTTTCCTCATAAATACAATCAACTCATAAGATCGAAGACAATGCCAGATTCCTTGCTGTTTCGTCCCCTGAAAACGGTGCATGGCTTCAAGCTCTACCGTCATCTTCTGTTGGTCTACATCTCACCAACGAAAGTTTTCGAATAGTTACAGCTCTGTGGTTAAGAGAAGATATGTGCGAACCACACCCTTGTCATGCTTGTAATGCTCTAGTCGATAAGAGAGGCTTACATGGCTTATCATGCAAGAGCAGCGCAGGTAGACAATCACGGCACTCAAGTGTAATCATTTTGAGAGCTCTCATATCTGCAGGTGTCCCATCAGTACGAGAACCAAACGGATGCAGTCGTTCAGACGGAAAAAGACCAGATGGAATGACTTTAGTGCCCTGGAAAAAAGGGAAAGCTCTAATTTGGGTCTTCACCTGCGCAGATACTTATGTTCCCTTAATCTTCCACATTCATCAAGCGCAGGTCTCGTGGCTGCTCGTCAGGAGCAGGGATGAACTCAGAGGATAGCCCGGGGGTAATCTCCCCTCGCAGAAAATTCATTCCCCCCCGGAGAAACTCCCAACATTTCAGTCACAAAATGTAGAAATTACTTCACCCAATTATTTGCTTTTCTTTCCGTGCACATGCAAACGAAATCCGATCTCTCAATATACATATAAATGACGCAGACCCATTCTATATAAATATTAAACATGTAACATCTAAGATAGAATACCAAAATAGTCAATAAAACCTGTATTTCTTAACGCTATGACCGAGTTTGGCAGAACATGAAATCGCTAACTGTTGAAGAAAGGTTTGTATTTTAGTAGGTATTATACTCTCGCTCTATATTATATATTAGTAGGTAGCACTAGCACAGATTGAGATAGGAAAGGAAAGATAGGGAAGATCTTTCGATCATTCCATTAGATTTCTGATGTCAGCAGACTTCCGTTCTTGAAAATGTACAGTTCTTGCATTATTTGAAATAGAGCACCTAAATCCCATTTCTCACATCGGAAGTAACAGACGTAAATGTGTTTTACGATTGTTAAGGGTCTTCACTACAGCGAAATTAAACTACCGCTAATTTTATAATTTTTCTGTATTATCTTAAAAACAAATAAAAATATTCGAAAAGCAGAAACGTAGTGAACTAGATAATACGATTTTACATGTGATACCTTTACCACAATACACATATCTGCTTTTAGTATGCCGCTATTTACAGAACCCGCAAAAAATGCTAAATCTATCTACAGCTCCAAATCGAAAGTATATAGATGAGTTGTAATAACGGTGTCACATGCAAAATCGTATTGTCTAGTTAACTACGTTTCTGCTTTTCGAATATTTTTATTTGTTTTGAAGTTATTACAGAAAAACTCTAAAATTAGCGGTAGTTTAATTTCGCTGTAGTGAAGACCCTTAAAGTAAAGACACCTTTCTTTAATTAAAAATAAGTCAGTTAAAGGGTGAGATTCAGAGGGCGTTATTTAGAGGGATCAGGGAGGAACAGTTATCCCTCCTGGGTTAGAGATTAATATAGAATTTATCAATATAAGTATATAAGTGAAAGATTGCTATTGAAGGTGGTGAAGATCCTGCTCAGTGCCGTGCCATGGGGGAGGGGCAAGGGGGTGACGAACCCGGACGCCGAAGTAAGGGACGCAAAGAAGAGAAATAGAAAATAAGGAAAGAAAAAAGAGAGGAGTGAAACATGTGCACATGTGGGCATGTGCACATATATAAAATGAAAGGTAAAAAAGTAATAAAAAGTGCTCAAAATCAAGGAAAAACAGGGTTTAATTTTTAAAATTTTCTCACCTTTCGCGGCTTGTCTGTCGACTTCGCTCATATGTACGGGAGTGCAGTCGTATACTCTCGCCCCAAGCGCTGATTTTCCACAACACACGGCACTAATCCTACTGAAGATTTCGTAAACTGAACTATTGATGTGTATGCAGTGAAGAAACCAAGGCTAATATGATTGATTTAGAATCAGAAGTGTGACAAAGAATGATCATTTTTTGTATGTTTTTTAGGACAAAAAATATTTAAACTTCTACATTAGTAGCAAACAGTAACTAGTGAATATAGGAAATAATAACAAAAATAGCTACTGTAAATAGCAGTTAAAGTTAGTCTAAAATATTTTGCCAGTCTTTTTTTTAATGTTTTAGATAAAATTAAACATTAAAAAAAAAAATTATAATCTCACATTGATTATTTATCAATAATTAGTCTCAATATTAGGTAAGATGTGCATGTGAATGGAATTGTTAAATATGCTGCTTTCTTGCAAAAATACAGAAAAACAACCCTCCCCGAGGAATTCACATTCCCCCCCCTCCGGGTGAAAATGTGTGAATGCAACACTGGTGAGGAGACCGAAAAGAGGAATAAATATATTAATCTCGTTGATAAATATTGGTTTGTTTCAATTGCCATCGAGTCAAGTGGTACTTGGGTTCAAGAAGAAGCTAATTTTATAAAGGAAATGGGCCATCGTATTTCACTTATATCGGGAGATAAATGATCTAAATCTTTCTTTATTCGACTGATCAGTGTCACAGTTCAACGTGGGAACGTGTCAGCCATTTTGGGTACGTTACCCACAGGTAAAGAATTAGAGGAGATCTTTCTCATATAAGGAAGAAAATAACGACTTGGTTTCTGAGTACCAACGACGGAAAGATATTTTAAACAATATCTTTGCACTTAAGAATTTAGCTCGTCATAACTGTCATCGTCATTGAAAGATACATTTTCATTTTCACGTTTACTATCCCAATTTGATTCTAATGTATATCTTTCTTTTACCATAATGTCTTGTTCTTTTAGCATTTTTTTTTTGCCACAATTTCGTCTTATCTTGATAGTATTTCTTTTTCTATTAATTCTGTTAAGAGCTTATGATCATTATGAATTAGTTTAAGTTGATCGTATGTGTAAATAAATTATATATATATATATATATAAAATATAAAATTGCAAAGAAATGAATATGTTTAGTAATAATTAAAACTGAAATAAGATGAATACCCTACACCAAAATGAACTTTTATTCCATATATCTGAAAAGTCTAACTACTAATTACATATTTGGTCAATATTATAACAAAGGGAATCATGAATGAAATCTCAGTATATTACACTTTAAAGTGGCCTGTTAGAGAGACCATCCGTAATATTGGACATAACTAACATGGTCCCTCTAGCCCAATGTTACACCTTTATGAATAGAAAATTTGCCTTATCACTTACAACGATCCTCCCATTTTGCACAATCTGCTTTTACACATAAATTCAAAGTAAACAACTTAAATATTATAACGAAGTATGCATCTGTAGTGTACTACATGATGCGCACCAAAACATCATGACCAACAAGATGAACAAGATCCAAGAATGAGATAACCCTTAGAAATTCTAGGCTTTTATGTTATTCATCTAACTGTGTTATCATGACTTTCTTTTTAATATAGTCACATAGGTTTTAATGCAAAATAGGATATTCACCTTTCTGTCCTAAATGTAATAATTCCATTTTCACGAAGGCAAAATATACATAATATTTTGTTGAATATAAAATAGTAGAATTAAAACCAAATTTTTAAAAAAACTTTTCCTGTCAAAATATAAAATAACATCACAATTTCCTGCTTAAGGGAAAAATGAAACTATAGTAATCACTGTTAATGGTTAGTTCATATCGTTTTAAACTTTTCCTATAGAGTTCATTATTCCCCCTTATTTGACTATTTTCGGTTTGTAGTAATGGAATACACTGTATATATATAAAGGGTCTCCATTCAAATACATTATGGAGAAAAATTTCACTTTCAACGTCCAACAGTGTCTGAAAATGCTTCCATTACGAGAGAAAGAAAGGGTTTTTGGACACTTTCACTTTTATTTATGCAGCACTGTTTTGGTTTTTATAAATTAAATAATAAATTAATAATATAATTAAATAACATGTAATAAATTAAAAGAAATAAATGTAAATAAATAAATAAATAAATAAAGTGGGACAGCTTCTGTGTTCGCATAGTTCTGAACACTTCATGAAAAAACAATGTTGTTTTATATGTTTTATATTAAAAGAAACTGTTCTATTCCAACAAAGTTTTTCTTTAACATTTTTAACGTTCATTTCTTCTGCCTAGGAAAAAAGAACTAAAACACTTGTTTCAATTGCGGATTCTTCTTTGGAGGGTCATACATAGAGACGTAAACACAGTTCACACAATAAAGGTGTTGAGAAGAATAGTGAAGTTTATGCGATGAAGTTTGAACACTGTATGGTTTCTCAGTCATCAAGACAGGAATCAATACTGCTCATTCATGAAGGAAAACATTGAACTTTCATTATTGGAGTGAGACATATGATGTGCATGGATATACACTAAACCACAGTACTGTCTGTAAAATACTCAACACGTGACTTGAGCTAATACACATTTGTAACCAGTAATCTGCAGAATATGTAGATGCAAGTTATAATTAAAGTCCATATCGTAGGAAACATCAGACTGAAATCTGAAGCTCTTGCAAATAGTTCTGAATTCACATAACTGAAATTTGATATCTGTGGAAGTCGTACAGCATATTGAGTATCAGAGTGGACCGTCTTCTATTGGAACATACAGTTCTGGAGGCGAAAGTGAAAAAGGAACAGAGTTCACTATAATAACTGGAATGTATGGTTAGGGTTGACTGGAACCAGGTCCTCATGATAACATTTCCGGAGATTGGAATTTTCTAAAGGCTATTGGATTGCGCACAGAGATTAAAGTAACAGTTTCTAAGAAATCCAAAGCATAGATTGGTAGGTTGATATTAGAACACACTGGAATTCTTGAAAGGTGGTAATACTGTTGATGGTGGGCTCTGGAATACTCTGCGGCTGGTGCAGGGCAGGAGACAGATTGAGCCCGGGAGATGAAACTGAGTTGATTGTACTGGTGTCAGCTGGAATCTAATGTTATATTTCTTACTTATACGAAATGTCGTTGCTTCAAATCTTGCCTTTTACAGGGTGTCCACCCACCGGGAAAAACCGGGAAATAGCCGGGAATTTCATGAACCGGGAAAAACCGGGAATAAGCCGTGAATTTCTCCAAAGAACCGGGAAACACAACGATAATAGCTGAAGGAGGCCGAAAGTTAAAAACGCAAGGCGTAACTCAGTTGTCTTCTACCGATAAGTCACTGGGCGCTTCTGAATTCATGATTCGTTGGGTTGGTTCCAGCGTCATCCGGTCGGTATCCACCGTTTGGGGCGACCGAATTTAACATCAATGGTGAATCGCAAGTGAACGTGGCAACGGTGAAACAGGCGCTCGCTTGAATCCTACGTTGTGGTTCGCTTATCGACCATGTTTTGTATTTTAAACAAAAGAATAAGAGTAGTGATGCGTCAAAGGGGGTTGTTTGAAACCTGAAAGAGCGCTGTGTGTAGTCAACAATCATGTGTGCGGTCTTTTGTTCTGGCCTTGGTCTTTTAAAAAAATATGGATAATTATTTAACTATAATTCAACTTTAAGTAGCACGAATTGTTTCTTTGATATATTCTTTATTATTATTTTTGTTTAGAACGAACAGCAATGTAAAGATGAATGCGAATAGTAAATGGCGGGAATGAGATTGTCTATTTGGCAGTTATGATTTATAACAAAATACTTATAACAAAATACTTTGGTTTGAGTAATATTTACCTGTACCTTGGGCAGAAAGTACTCATACATATGCACTATACTTAGTAGAATGTTCGTTTCATATTAACAAAAGAAGAATGTTTTTAATATATGTAAGTGATAGTTGTGTAAGTGATATTATGGGATAGTTGTTGCTATGGACATGTTTTATGGTTACCTAGTCAGTGAGTTTGTGTACTTAACAGTTTTAAGAAAAGGATATTATAAGTTATATCAAATAATAAACCAGTTTAGCACCGTTTATAGACGTTGTCATTTTTATTAAAAAGGTGAGATTAATGGTATTTAGATATCGAAGTTAATATTTTCATGCCAAAGAAATACTACCACTTCGGATTTTTTATTTCAGCAAACGAACCAGGTTTACGACTATCTTTTTGATAAGTCGTTGTAAAAATTTTGGTGCCGGAACCCGGGACTTTGTAAATTCAATTCCCGAAGAAGAGTAAGGTTGAATTTACTTTTATACTACAGTTAATGAATACGAACTTAACCATATTGCGAAGTGGTAAAGTAATCATAAGAAAAATGGACAACGAAACAATGCAGCATGAAAATATTAACTTCGATATCTAAATACCATTAATCTCACCTTTTTAATAAAAATGACAACGTCTATAAACGGTGCTAAACTGGTTTATTATTTGATATAACTTATAATATCCTTTTCTTAAAACTGTTAAGTACACAAACTCACTGACTAGGTAACCATAAAACATGTCCATAGCAACAACTATCCCATAATAATCACTTACATATATTAAAAACATTCTTCTTTTGTTAATATGAAACGAACATTCTACTAAGTATAGTGCATATGTATGAGTACTTTCTGCCCAAGGTACAGGTAAATATTACTCAAACCAAAGTATTTTGTTATAAGTATTTTGTTATATAAAAACCAAAATTTTTACAACGACTTATCAAAAAGATAGTCGTAAACCTGGTTCGTTTGCTGAAATAAAAAATCCGAAGTGGTAGTATTTCTTTGGCATGAAAATATTAACTTCGATATCTAAATACCATTAATCTCACCTTTTTAATAAAAATGACAACGTCTATAAACGGTGCTAAACTGGTTTATTATTTGATATAACTTATAATATCCTTTTCTTAAAACTGTTAAGTACACAAACTCACTGACTAGGTAACCATAAAACATGTCCATAGCAACAACTATCCCATAATAATCACTTACATATATTAAAAACATTCTTCTTTTGTTAATATGAAACGAACATTCTACTAAGTATAGTGCATATGTATGAGTACTTTCTGCCCAAGGTACAGGTAAATATTACTCAAACCAAAGTATTTTGTTATAAGTATTTTGTTATATAAAAATGTCGCTCGACAAAGGGACTGAATATAAAAGTCATGAGTAGGCTTGGCTTTTATCTTCAAGAACCACTGGTCCGGTTACATTAGTGTTCTTACATTACTTATGTCCATCATATTTTGATCGCACCTTGTATATCTATTCATTACATTTCACATATACATTAAAGAAATCTTACACTTCATCAATACTTACTTTTAACAATAAAGTTTTAACACAAATTAATATAATGAAAACAATTTTTGTGCTTGATTAATCATGAATTAAATTACAATCCTTCACGTTAATAAGAAAGAATTCAAGTCATTGAAAAATTATCGTTGATGAATGAAAATCAAAGAAAATATAATTGAACAAAAATCAAAAATTAAACACAATCTACGTTTGAATAAGCACATGTAAGTAAATAAATCTATTTTTACAGAAACAAAAGACACCCTTTTGTTATTATATAAATACATTTTTATTATTATTATTATTATTTTTCATTCCTATTTATTTGAGCAAGAGTGTCAGGTGCTACTAATTCTTTCACTAGATGCATCCATTTTTCCTTTGTATACGGAGTAGGTTTCCAAACCTTTAACTCATCTATATTGCGAAGTCCAATTGACATCCCCGTTTTAGCGTTCAACAATTCGAAAACTTTAGGATTTATTTCCTTAAAACATAAATAAGGACCTGAGAAAATGTCACAAAATTTGTAAATCTTCTTTAACAACATATTACTTTGCGGATGTTGTTTAACAAAAACTAAGTCATTGACCTTGATCCGATATTTTCCTTCCTGCAAAGACTCTACTTGCGAATTACGTTTCAAAAACTTGTTATGTCTTCGGATCTTTACCATATTCACTAGATTGGATGAATCTATAATTGTCGAATCTTCCAATTTGACATCAAAATGTTGTTCCACAGGGAAAATCAAATCAGAGCCATTATGCACATTAGCAGGAGACACACCTAAAGTGTCTGATATAGAATGGTTCAAAAGGTACGTAATTTGGTTGACATGCTTAATCCATTCAGCATGTTTATCCTTACAAAAGTGCCGAAACAACATACCAAAATTGCGATGTACATTTTCTACCACGGAGCTACTTGGATGGTACGGAGTCACAAAATGAATTTTAATGTTGGCCTTGTTCATGGCTTTGAGAAACACATCACTTTTGAATTGTGAACCGTTATCGCATAATATATGTTCGATAGGGCCACAATGTGGAATATATACATTCAGAATTTTATTCACGATAGCAGCGGAGGTTGCTTTACGCAAGGGATAGGCTACCACATATCGTGAAAAGATATCCATAGTTGTTAACAAATAAACTTCTCCAGTAGCTGCTCTGGGTAAAGGTCCATATAAATCGATCGACAGAAATGAATGTGGTCTCTCAGGCGTTATGGAGAGCATTGGTTTTTGTATAGCCTGGTAATTATGCTTAATGTGCATGCACTCAATGCAGTCATTAATATAATTTTTGACTTGAGCTCTCATTCCCTTCCAGTAAAAAGATTTATTAACCAAGGCACATACCTTCACATACCCAAAATGTCCGAAATCATCATGGTAGGCCTTTAATATGCGTGCTGTTAACGTAGGTGGAATGCAAATTTTGTTCCTAGATTTGAATTTAAAATCCTTAATAAGTAAAATTCCGTTATTTAATTTAAATCTGAAATTCCAGTGTTTGGGACAACTACATCCCTCGCCACATGAAGATAAATGTTCCATGATTTGTTTGTATTCATGATACTTCATTTGATGTTCTCTTAAATCTTCTATTGAAATGGTAGCTATTTCATCCTGTAAGATCTTAAATTCGTTAATGGACAAAATATGTTGCTCTTCTCCAGGAAACAGACGTGATAAGGTATCTACGGGTCCATTATCTACCCCTTTAATGTGTTGTACTTCGAAATCATAAGCTTGAAGATCTAACGACCAGCGAAGTAATCTGTTATTATATCCTTGTACGCTATTAAGATATCGCAATGAATTATGGTCGGTAAGTACTATGAAATGACATCCTCTAAGATATGGAGCGAATTTTTGTATTGCAAAACGTATAGCCAAAAGTTCAATTTCTGTCGTGGTGTATCCCTTTTCAGCTTTCTTTAGAGTACGGCTAGCGCAATGTATAACAGCTGGTTCCTGAATAGTTGGGTTAGGTTGCCAGAGTACTGCAGAGATTCCAAGTTGAGAACCGTCACACTGTACATAGAAAGGAACGTCGTATCTGGGGTGGTTCAAATGGATGTTTCGTTTTACGCACTCCTTCAACTTATTAAAACTGTGTTCTTGAATAGGACCCCATTGCCATGGTACTCCTTTCTTTATGATCATAAATAAAGGCTGGGCTATCTCAGCGAATCGCTTGATGGCTTTGCGAAACCAATTGAAGAGTCCTAATATTTGTCGTGTCTGTTTCACATTTACTGGCGCAGGCAGATCTTCTATGGCTTGAACTTTAGATTGACTGAATTGTAAACCAGAGGCATCAATTTGGTACCCAAGAAATTCTATAGAATTCTGCAAAAATTTGGATTTCTGTAGATTGATAGTAAGGCCCGAACTTTCCAATCTGTCTAAAACTATATCTAAGTACTTCAGGTATTCATGTGGATCTTTCCCCATGATTAAGATGTCATCAGCATAAGTTATCACGTTGCTACGTAAGTCTTGACCTAGAACTTTGTTCAAGCAGGATGCTAATGCTGCACTACCATTGATAAGCCCAAAGACTACACGATTGTATTCGTACAAGTGACCTTCAAAACTAAATGCTGTGTATGGTTTTGAATCTTCATGTAACTCGACCTGATTATACGCCATCACTAGATCTAGATTTCCGAATACAGTGTTCCCTTGTAAAGAAGCTAGTATTTCTTCTACTGGAGGATACCTCACTTGTTCCAGATCAATGTGACTGTTAGTGCGTTTCAAATCTAATACCACACGTAGAGAACCATTTTTCTTTGGAACAACATGTAATGGATTAAGGTGGACGCTCCTTGAAGGCCTAATGATCCCATCTCTTAACATATCTGCTATTTGCTGACGTACATTCTCCCTGTATCTATATGGAATTATATAGGGCTTGGTTACTATGGGTTTGTCTGTTTTAACTTTAAAAGAATAAACAAAATCCTTGCAGCATGAAGCAAATAATAGTGACAGTGATGAGACTAGTGTAACACCAGGATTGACATCGGAGGATCGAATCTTGTTAGCTTTACAGCGACAAATGATGCAGATGTCTACCGAGATAAAGCAGACCATGGAACAGAAGTTTGACGAAGATAACAAGCAATATGAAGAATTAAAGCAGACCATGGAACAGAAGTTCAACGAATCTAACACGACCATGGAACAGAAGTTCAACGAAGCTAACAAACAAAATGAAGAATTAAAGCAGACCATGGAACAGAAATTCAACGAATCTAACAAGACCATGGAACAGAAGTTCAACGAATCTAACAAGACCATGGAACAGAAGATAGAACTGAAGTTTGACGAAGCTAACAAGCAATATGAAGAATTAAGTAGACGGATAGAACGGATAGAACAGAAATCAGATGAAACGAAACAAACAATTGTCCAGGTGGTGAACGACATATCCTCACAGTTCGAGGAAAAGTTAAAAAGGATATCCGATGATTGTCAAGAAAAGCACAATCACCAAAACCAAGAAATTAGTGCTGTAAAAAAAGATTTAGAAGTAATAGAATCTTCCATTAAACAGCAAAAGATCCAGGTCATCAACAATTCTAATAACATACGTGTAAACACGCAATTATTAGCTACTATTCAGGAAGAGATTAGAACGTTACAGGCTAAAGACAACATTTACCGTAATAACTTGGGTAGTGATCGCTTTGAGTTGCCCCACTCACCAGAGATGAACTCGCCTTCGCCGGGGTCTGATGAGGATATTATACTAGAAGAAAGTTGTCCGAAGAGTACTGATGAGCGAAACGTAGATGGTGCGACGACACAGCACGTCATGGATAGGAACTATCACTCAACAAGAACAAGGAATGAGAAAAAGAAGGTAAAATTAAGTGTTAAGATGAGTGAAATCCGAGCTATGAGCAAATTCAGTGGTAAGTGTAATGAGAATGCTACTTCTTTCTTAGAGAAATTCCAAGACGAATGCAATATAATGTGTATAGATCGATCACAATATATGAAATTAATACCCCATGTATTACTCCCACCTTGTTCCTTATGGTTTAAAGCAATACGTGATCACATTGGTACATATGAGGAATTCAAAGCGGCATTGATCGCAAATTATGAAAATGACTTTTTGCTGGCAAATAGAGATGCCACCCTTAGAAATCAACACTTCAATCCTCGATTGCACAAATCTGTTGTAGAGTTTGTTGTAAATGTCTACAACGAATTAAAGGTTGTTAATCCATTACAATCGGAATCGAGAATAATAGCATCGATTCGAAATTTGCTTCCATTTAAATTGCAACAATCTTATTTTCCACACAGTGTATGAGTTTCAGCCATTTATTGATGCTTGTCCAATGCTACGAAACTCAATACCATGCCACGAATCCACAATCAGGAATGGGTAAAAATAAGAATAATTCAGATCATTTGGTGCCTGTTCGGAATTTAGATATCCAAAGTGTGAATAATACGAAACCTAACCTAAGCCGAGTATACTCTAGCAATCAAAATGAGCAAAATAGACAAGGTTATGTAGGGAATCCGCCTAATCTAACTAATCATGGTAATTATGATGTCAGATCACACAACAGCAGTAGATATAAAAACAATCGAAGTACCGAGAGAAATTCCAGAAATGCAGCGAACTACGTGGATAGACGTAATTGGAGATCAAGAGAGGGCACTTCATATCAAAATCTGAATCACGATGAAAGACATGTACAACATAATGTAGAACCTAATCATGATAACGCAGTACAGTGTACTTTATTAGATTCATATGCAAGTACGAATGTAACATGATTACCGTCAATGAAATTAGGTTAAACCCATATTAGTTATAGATTCTTGTGAATTTTCATTTTAAAGTTTATGTGTTAATATCAATAATGAAAACGATTCTTAAAAATACTTGAAATGCTTAAATAGAGTTTTAAGTAGACTGGAAAATTGATTTTCAAATGATTTTTATTCTTTCTTGTTAATGTGAAGAATCATAATTCGATTCATAAATGATTAAAAGCAAAGATTATTTATATTAGATTGATTTGTGTTGAAAACTTAATTGTCAAAGATTATGTTAAGAAGAAGATCTATTCTATAAAACTAATTATTCAACAACTATCCCATAATAATCACTTACATATATTAAAAACATTCTTCTTTTGTTAATATGAAACGAACATTCTACTAAGTATAGTGTATATGTATGAGTACTTTCTGCCCAAGGTACAGGTAAATATTACTCAAACCAAAGTATTTTGTTATAAGTATTTTGTTATAGATTGCTTGTTTAGTAATGTGTCTGGTTCTACAATCTCCTGATATCTTTAACCGCCAGATAAGTTAGCAAGATGTTGCTGCAGTAGTTATTATTTTACGTAAAATAACACATTAGTACTGTGATAAGTTGTATCATTCCATTATCTTATCTGACGATTAAGAGACTTAAGAAAATTGTAGGGCTTGCCCTGAGGGAATATTTATTGGTATACAACTTTATTGAGTAATTTAAAACTTTCAGCAAGATTTTGCGGCAGTAGTTCTCATTTTACATAATATATTAATATTGTGATCATTTATCATCTCGTTCTTATCTGACATTTAAGCGGCATCAGGAGATTGTAGGACTGGTCCTCATAAAACATTTATTGATGGCGTATAAGTTTATTGAGTATCTTTAAAGCTGGTTTTAAAAATACTTCTAATGTATGGATGTGAGTAAATATGTAAAACGAAAGCAGTTTTCAGGCACGGAATGCCAAAATAAAGTAGGGCATTAATTTTCTGGATTAGGCAAAAGTTACTTCTGCATCACGAAGTGACTAAAAAAGACAAAATAGTCAGTAAGAAAGTCATTAGTCCTTTTTTTATCACGCGTGGTAACATCAGCACAATAAGTGCAATAAGTACAAGGGAGCATATTACTTCGTGATGGTCATTATTCTCTTAACAATATGAATAACAGTAGAAAGGCTTTTGTTACAGTGATTCCACACCACAGAAAATAAATAAATTGTTCATGAACGTGTGTGAAACTGAGCGAGTGTGGGATTGCGTCTGATGAGCAATCGTCACTCCGGTTCCGGCAATAATCCACTTTAATGTAAGCGAAATATTGAAGTTTCTTGCACAAATTCTTGCGGGCCAAACTATACAAACTGTGATAGTAAGTACAAACATAAATAACGAAACAAATCTAACCTAACCAGACCTGACCTAAACCCAATTTAACCAAAACTGACCTTATCTAACTAAAATTAGGCATTTTTTTTAAAGCAACATTTTTTGGTAAGAAATTCTGGCGCCAATCAGGCCGACATATGCCGACATATGATATTATTATGGTTTCTTATTATTTTTTATTGCCTAATACAGTGGAAAAATCAGCTGGAGGACTTTCATTTGCGTTGTGAATGGATTAACTCATGTTGCGTTTAAGAAGTCGTCCAAAACTAATAGTCATCAAAGTTCATCCACCGATCATTGTCAAGTGTCAACTTCTGCTTTTTCGACTGAGAATGACACATCTTTTTCTTGTCAGTCAGGCAGTATTCATTCTACTTCTTAACTGACTATTAAACGTTACCTATCAGCAGATTCAGTTACTAAAGCTGAGGTGCTTTGGTGTTTACAAATTGTGATGAACCATATGTCACTCCGGGAAGCTGAGCGTTGTGCATCAACATTTAAATGGATGTTTTCTGACAGTGATATTGCAGAAAAAATGCAATAGCATCGAACTAAAGTGGGGTACACAGTAGTGTTTGAATTAGCACCTTATTTCGAGCGAGAACTTCAGAGGTTATTAAAAGACTGTACCTACGCTGTGATCTGTTTCGACGAATCATTCAATAAAGTTTCTCAGAGGCAACAAATGGATTTAAATGTACGATTTTGGGATTCAAATAAATATTTTGTTACAAGATACTTTACATCTGTTTTTCTCGGATACTCAACAGCGGCAGATTTGTTAAAAGGTATCAGTGAAAAGGTATCTTCGGATGTTTTAAAGAAACTCATTCAGGATGGGCCAAGTGTCAATTTTAAACTATTGTCAGATTTGCAACTTGAACAGCAACATACGCCGGAAAGTCCAGTGTTGTTAAGCATTGGTAGTTGCGGTCTTCATGTAGTTAATGGGGCGTTCAAAACCGACATGCAGAAGACAGATTGGGGGACTTAGAGGGGTTTTTACGTGCTTTGTATTATTTATTCAAAGATTCGCCAGCACCAAGGTCGGACTACACTTATTACACTGAATTTGATATTTTCCCAAAGAAGTTTTGTGCTGTTAGATGGGTAGAAAACAGTGACGTTGCATTTTGAGCCTTATTAATGTTGCCTCATTTAAATAAATAAATATATATATATATATATATTGCGTGTGTCAAGAAGGACAAGGAAACACCTAACTCGACAACGTTCTCAGTTGTAGAGAAAAAATTTGCACGACAAAATGTTAGCACCAAAATTAGCATTTTTCTCAACTATTGCTTCAATGGTGGAACCATTTCTGACCGAATTTCAAACAGACCAACCCATGGGACCCTTTTTGCATGAAGAGCACACTTCTTTCGTACAAAGATTAATGGGGAAAATAATGAAGGGTGATGTTCTTAATAAAGCAGGTGCATCTGTTAAAAAAATAGATATATCAGATCCAAACAATCTTCTTCCTGCTAAAGATGTGGACATAGGCTTTGCAACTAGGGATGCCATGTGTGGAATCAAGGAAATAACTGATCTAGACAAGCTAACACTGCGACGAACGTGCAGAGAAGCTATCGCAGCGATGATTAGTAAAATAATGGATAGGTCACCATTGAAATACAAACTTACTCGAACTATTTCGTATTTCGACCCTGTGCTTATTGGTCACAACAGTGGCGTAGCACAAGAAGTATAGGGGGCCCCGAAGTACATTCAAAGCCGACAGAAGTAAGGTTGAAGTTCTACTTCTTTAAATCTTTATTCATCGCAAGACTTCGGGGCCCCCTATACCTCGGCCCCCCCGCACTGCGGGGGTTGCGGGGGCAGCTGCTACGCCACTGTCACAACCTGACACTAGCGGAGAAGCGTTTGACATTATCTTTGGAGGAGATGGTAGCTAAACGATGGTTTACGGGAAGCAAAGCAGATAAAATTATGAGACAATATTGGAAGGTATTTTCGTCACCTGAATCTATTCATCAGTGCAAAATGTTTAAAAGAAAGGAGAAGCGTCTGGATGCATTTTATGTTGAATTTCTTAGCGTATTCAGTGAGGATAGTGTACGAGAACTCAATGATTTTATAAATGTATTTTGATACAGTCACACGGAAATGCATCAGTAGAGAGAGGATTTTCTGTAAATTCTGAATGCATTTTTGAGAATCAAACAGGAGAGCCTTATTGCCATGAGACAAGTGTATGATGGTGTGAGTGCATTAGGTGGATTGGAGTCAATCAAAATCAACAAAGATATGATACATGCGGCCAGAAATGCACATGCTCGGTATACTGAACATTGAAGAAAAAGGCGAAGGATTTGAGTGAAAAGGAAAAGATGGAAAGAGAGAGAAAACGTGTAACGTGAGAAAGACTGGAATTGGAAGCTAAAAAGGCAAAGGTAATTGCTGAGAAAAAAAAAACTGCTCTTCTAGAAGAAAAAATCGATGCACTTATCGGGAAGTAATGAAAACAGGTAAGAAAATATAATTTCTTTCGATAGTGTAATTTTATGTTGTTCGAGTGGGAACTAAATAATAATTCTTCCGCCTCTTTCGCAAAATATTCGTCTTTCAGTGCCCGTTATAACCGGGAATTTATCTAGTAGAGCCGGGAAAACCGGGAATTAACCGGGAATTTCAAAACGCTTTGAGAGTGGAACCCTGCTTTTAATGTTCAAGCAGTTGAAAATGGAAGGTTAGTCAGGATATTAAATGATTTCCGTTATAGTGAAAGGGTTAAATGGAAAATAGCAAGGTATGGGAAGTAATGCAAAGAAAAGAATGCGATTTTTACGTCCTTATCGGAGGCTGAAGGTGGTGATAGAACTCACTAAATGAAGATATAACATCACCAAGAGCATGGAGGTACAATGAGGCTCATTAATACCAGGGAGGATCAAGAGGAATTACTGGCGTTTATGCTACGGGAAACCATTCACATTAGCGAGAATGAAGCTTGGAGAGACCGCCTAAAATTTATTTTTGATAAATTAGAGACACAGGTGGGGGCAGGATTCCCTATATAGACCTATTCTACGGATGTAGTTTGTGAGAGTGGATTGTTGGCATGTCAAAGCTGTAGACTAAGGGCAAAAGTTGAATGTGCTATTGCGTGTAGAATGGAAATGAATTCAGGACCACTGATATTTCTACTATATGAGGTTCTAATGATAGCACTTGGAGGAAGTGGAGAAAAATGGAAACAATGTATAAAAATCTGCAACTAAAAAAATGAAAACGAATACAACGTTAAATTTGTTTGATACAGTTGAAGTATCTGCAAGATTGGTTTGACTCAATTACAATTTTGTCTATACATAGGCTATACAAAAGCAAGAATTCCTTAAGCCTAAATGTAGCCCTTCCATTTCCATGAAGGCAAAATACACATTTTCTGTTAAATATAACATATTAGAATTAAAATTAAAGTTCTTTTTTTTTTTTTTAAAAAAAAAACTTTTCCTATCAACATATAAAATAACATCACATCTGTATATAATTGCTCGAACCTATTCACAATCAGTCAGATTTGTTTATCCATGTCTCGTCTACGGTCATTATAAACTTCCAGCGATCTTTTGGCAGAAGGCGCTAGTATAGCTTTCTGCAGTTGGCTTGTTAGCACAATATGGTTTCCTTTCAGCGCATGAACATTCACCTATGAGACAACTTTTATGAATGGTATGATGGAAAGTAGGTTCGAAAACACGGAATCGGGTGAACATAGCACACTGTGTCGATGTTTATCTGATGCCGACAATGCCTTAATTCCGCGCAACAACGGTGGTGTAAGCTCCATGAGGTACTGTACCTCCTGTAGTAGTCGATGATACTCGGTGGCACTATTGGCAATGGAGCTTCTAACAGCATATATACGTTCCTGATACTATTTTACTATGCTGTAACAACAGAAATGTGTACTGGAAAGTGTTACAACGTAGCCTTCATAGAATCGATTCACTTTCGATGCCATTAGATTTCGCACAACGGTGATTAATTTGCTAGCAGACATACCAAACATCAATGGTGGAATTTTCATGTTTCTGCGCGGCTCATGTGCTGTACTGCGTCTTTGCCTTTTTTCTGTATGCAAGCCTATCAGCCTGTGTACGACTAGTACAATACATAGATTTCACATCAATATGCTATATCCATAAGCCGCAATTAATGATTGACTTTGCTGTCTTTTTTCTAGCAAATTTTGGTTGAAATCCATGGTATACATGGTTCGCATTCTGCCAAATTCACAGGATACTATCAACGACTTTCTAGAAATGGTGCCTTCGTTTTCAAGAAGAGACATCCCGCTCACTACGATCACTTTCTGTCAGATGTGAACGCTGTCAGGAACACAACGCATATCCTATTCATACCAATCAAATCAATTGTGGCTACTGTACTGGATCACATCATACGAAAAGCTGTCAGAATCTGCAACAAGCTCCAACCTGCAACACTTTCATAAACGCTCGCATCTGACGTACAGCTACAAGTGTAAATCTAGATCTGCTCTAGAAGAAACCATGCCGGAACTTGTGGTACCACTACTAACTCATGATGCTCAAAATCAAACAGTAGAGACATCAACAGAGCCTGATCATTCTGTTTCCATTCATCAATTGATAGCACTTGTCTCCCTCACTCTTCAAAACGTTCACCCCTTTGCACAACCATTAATGTTACAACATGTTCAGTACCGTACGTAGCTCGCAACAATTTTCACCTCGATTTTCACGCAATCTACAATGGTCCATAGTGCACTTTCACGCATCTCCACTCACAACAACTGTTTAACTTCATATTGATCATGGATTTAACTATGGCACTTGCATTTCTACTTCTCAACATCTGCTCAATCTTAACTCATAAACTCAACTTTGAACAACTCTTACATGAGCAACAGGTTAACACATTCCTTCTCAATGAAGCCCATTTCACTCCTAAACTCAGTTGCAAATAGTGTTGTAAATAGAAAAAAAACGTTCGTATTTTTTCAGAAATGTACGTTTTTTTTAGAAAAAAAAACATTGCCTCTCGTTTTTTTCTAAATTTCGTTTTTTTTCAAATAGTCATCTGTAACGCATCTTACGTCTATTTAAGTATGAAATATTTTTAGGTAGGTATAATTACCGTAAAATGCAACATAAATTAAACGCTAGATATTGATACGCTACAAATATTTTACAATTTATATGAATAGCGTACCTACTAACAATTCGGGTTTCAGCAGTTTTCATCAATATCAACTAAGAAATAAAAGTAGAAGTGAAATTTTGTTTTTCCGTGAAAGCAGGTCTTTAATAAGTACGAAAACATTGTCACGAACAGTATAAAATTCAAATAACTTGTCTAAAGGTAAAAACTAATACCAATTTGCCTAATAGTATTTTTCTAAATATCATATATAAATAATTTGTCGACTAGATATATATAATAAGTAGTATAGATTTAGTATCGTGACCGTAAAAGAGATACCGCGCCTTGATAAGAGATAGTTTATCGATTGTTTTATTAAGGATAAAGGCAGATAGTGAGTATCGAAGGAGGTGATGAAATTGGGTCAGGTTTTTTTTTTTCCTGGAGATAGATGACGAAATAATGTTAGGAAAGGTTGAATGACCACTACGAAGGTCACAGTGGATGCTCCCTACCGCATGGTCCCTGGAAATGGCCCCTATGCAGGGCCACACCACATGGCCCCTGGAAATGACCCCCAGGACCCATGGCCCCTGGAAATGACCCCCAGGACCCATGGCCCCTACGCTTCATTAGAAGCTACCTGTTAAAAAGATGTGAGCATATATAATTGATTACAAGCTACCTATTAAAAAAGGTGGGAGCAGATAAAAGGAAATGGTTCCCAGGACCACAGTGGATGACCCCTGGAATTGACCCCAGGACCCATGGCCCCCATGCAGGAACCATACGAACAGTATGTGAGAAGTGAAAAATATAGCAAGCTTTACTCATACACTATGTGTGTGAGCAGATAAAAGGAAATGATTCCTTGTTCCCAGGACCACAGTGGATGACCCCTGGAAATGACCCCCAGGACCCATTGCCCCATGCAGGACTACATTATTTATTACTGCGCTTTAATAGAAGCTTGTTGGTAAAAAATAGGACCCATACGAACAACATGTGATCATATTTTAATCCCTCGACTCGAACAACGTGAGAAGTTAAAAATAAGCCCCTCCCCCTCCTACCCCCTACTACAATGGAATAGGTATACTATGAAAAGGGTAATATTTATTAAAAACATCTTTCTTACTTGTGAGCTGAAGACTAAATGGCACAGACATCCTTTCTTGAGAGCCGATGAAATTGAAATGAACGAGCGAAAAGCCGTTTGGCTTGGCTTTAGTGACGTCAAGATTAACTTTGTACCGTATCAGAATGATAAAACTGATTGACCTTGACTTTACTTATTTACAAGAAACACAGATTACTTGCAATCATCTACAAACATTTGTGTGATTTGAACTTAATGAGAACTTTGAATAACAATCACGTGCGAGGTTAAAAACCTTTATTATTGACAAGCATGAGTGATATCTAACAGAGTTAATCACAGATGGATCACGAGTTTATGTGTCCGAGTTTAATTGATATTGACGATAGAAAAAATAGATTAATCAAAATCACGAGAACTGATGGGTTATTGAACGCTTGCCCTATCACAAACTGAACTTGTATTTGTAAATATATATAAACAATTTGGAAACGTTATTACTTAGAGATAACCAGACAACGGCGAAAACATTTATTTTGTTATTACAATCTAATACGAAAAAAATAAACTGCAACTTTAGAGATTAATGCCTTGAACTGAACAATTATTATTATTGTATGGATTCAATGTCCACAGTGAGAACATTGAGCATGCCCCGCCTATATGCAATAAAGCATATGGACTTATGGGAAAAAAATGGTTCCGCCTATACTAAATAAAGTACTTATATATAAATCCCTTTGCTTCCTTTTTCTATATATTATAATTGTTGCTATTGAGAGTGCCTTTATAGTAATTAATTGTGTGACTGCGTGTGTGTGTGTTTGCGATTTCTAAAAAAGTTTGGACGACCACCGAAAATTGTAAGTTATTACTGTAGTTGATGTATATATCCACACATATTCACTGACGCGCCTTATATACATTAATATTTAAACCTAGGGCTACCGAACAAATGTAAAATTGTAATTTACTTTAAAAGTATAACACATAATTGTTAACGCCCCCACAGGCATTTATATTGAAACGTGAGAAAAAAGTGATTAATTGTAAAACATTTTAGCATTAATGCCGCGCCTTTGTTTAAAATGCCATTTATGTTGCGCGCTCACACGAAGATTTATTTTTATTTATAGCAAGCATTTACGGAAATAATTTTAAAATGCCATTGCGATGTAACACATATTGGTTGTACTTTTTAAAATTGCACGTACGCGAAAGCGAAATAAAAATTACTGTGTTCACCTAGCACAAGCTGTTTGTACTTTTAAAATTGTACGTACGCTAATACGGATATTTAACCCACCAACTTACATTTAAGAACGCTTTATAAAATAGTTCGTGTTATATAACTTTTGCGGACAAATTGGTTGCCTGGCACAAAAATTAAATTGCCTATTTATTATAATATTTATTTGAAGAGTTTGTTATTAAGCTAAGCTAAGATGCCTATAGTCGCTAACGCGCCTTTACTTGAAAAACACATGGTTTTTTTACTAAGGTAACCTAAGCTGGCTATATTTGCTAATGCGCCTTTACTGGAAAACCATATGGTTCCTTAATAAACTAACCTAAGATGCATATAGTCGCTAACGCGCCTTTACTGGAAAACCATAGGTTCCTTACTAAACTAACCTAAGCTGGTTATACTTGCTAATGCTCCCCCTATCGTAACGTAACCATTGCTAACGCGCCTTTACCGTATAACCTAACTTAACGCAGCATTGTTTACCTTTGATAATAATGTATAAATTAATTATTATTATTATTTTGTTTTAACTTGTTGCTACGCGTTTGCTAATACTAAATAATTGCTTGGGAACAACTTAAATGTATACCTGCTTTGCCCTGCCCTCCCCACTTGTTTGCGCGATGGCTTTACCCTGCCCTGCCCTGTTTATATGTTGCCGCGTATGCTTTTTTATATAAATTAAGCGCAACTGCTATGTATATACCCTGAACTTATTTGTGGAAACAAGTTAAATGTATACCTGTTTTGTACCGCCCTGCCCACTTGTTTGCGCGTATGCTTTACCCTGCGCTGCACACTTGTTGCCGCATATGCTTTTTTATATAGATTAAGCGCAACTGCTATGTATATACTCTAATCTTATTTGTGGAAATAACTTAAAGGTATACCTGTTTTGCACCGCCCTGCCCACTTGTTTGCGCGTATGCTTTGCCCTGCCCTGATTACATGTTGGTCCGTATGCTTTTTTATATAAATTAAGCGCAACTGCTATGTATATACCCTAAACTTATTTGTGGAAACAAGTTAAATGTATACCTGCTTTGCACTGCCCCGCCCACATGATGGCACGCATGGTTTTTATACACCGAGCCCTAAATTTAATTTGCAAATGGACACCGACTGCCACGCTTTTAAATCTATTTAATGTAATTATTGTACACATGCTTCCGTATAAATGCACGTACGTTTTTTTTCACGAATGGACTTGCACTGCTACGCTTTAAACTATTTATTGTACGCATGCTTCCGTATAAATGCACGCACGTTTTTCCACATGGACACTATCTGTTAAACATATGTTACAATCTTAATTTTTACTCACTGCTATATTCTCATGCACCTAAATTAACAAATACGAAATATAATTTGATTTTTAAAACAAGGAAAACAACAACCTGCATTCGGCTAACATTCACATGGCTGAAATACCTTTAAATAGTGTAACCTAGCATTATTTGTTTAATGTATATAAAAAAATTACGTTTATATTTTAATAATAATAAATTAAGCAATAATAAAACATAAACATATGTACAAAAATAGGGTTACCTTCAACAAAATAATTTAATCTTTTTACAACGTGGAACTTGAAGTTACATGCAACATCATGACTCAGAGAACAAAATAATTACTTACGATTACACCCACTAGGAGGCAGCACTAATGAGGCGTTGCGATACCGTATGTAACTTTTTGCGATTTGCAAGTGTCCTTAGTATTTGAAATAACTTATTAATAATTGAAATAACTTATTAATAATTCTGTTTTTTACTAAGAAATGGTAATTTTTATATTATAGTTTTAGTACATGTAGGAAAAAAGTATATGTCTTGCCTAGTTTCTAAAATAAAAATAACTGAAAATATTGCGTTAACGCAAACCAGGATGGAAAGTGCAATACTGCATTGTGAATAATTATTGCGTTTAAAATTGCGAATGGACCCTTTCAGTTAACTTTATAGATTATTGCAATACTTATTTTATATACAAAATAGAAGACCACGGCTGTTATTATGGACCATTTGCCTTTGTGTCTACCATTTTATGGAATGATGCCCCACTTATGATTTTTTGTACAATGTATTGCAATCCTTATAATATTTATTCAAACAGTATGTAAGACACATTGTGTTAGTAACAGACAACTTAGTAAGAAACATTGTGTTAATGAAAGACTATTTAGAGGATATTCAAGAACTATTTAGGGCAAACTAAGAATAGTCAAGGGGTAGTTACGGGATACTAAAGATGGTCAGGGACTATTTAGTAGATAATCAAAGGGTAATTAGGGGATACTAAAGATAGTCAAGGGGTAGTTAGGGGATACTAAACATGTTAAGGGAGTATTTAAAGACTAGTTAGCCTAAACTAAGAATAGTCAAGAACTATTTAGGGGATAATTAAAGACTAGTTAGCCCTTACTAAGGATATTCAAGGACTATTAGGGAATATTTAAAGACTAGTTAGCCCATACTAAGGATATTCAAGGACTATTAGGGAATATTTAAAGACTAGTTAGCCCATACTAAGGATATTCAAGGAGTATTTAGGGGATATTATGGAATATTCAGGGGAAGCTTAATTATAGAGTACAGAATGAGGGCCTTTTCTTTTGGTATATTTAGTTTGAGAATAAATATTGCGGTGGGGCGCAGTACAGAATGAGGGCCTTTTCTTTTGCTATACTTAGTTTGAGAATAAATATTGCGGTGGGGCGCAGTAGAGAATGAGGGCTTTTTCTTTTGGTATATTTAGTTTGAGAATAAATATTGCGATGGGCCGCAGTACAGAATGAGGGCCTTTTGTTTTGGTATATTTAGTTTGAGAATAAATATTGCGATGGACAGAATGGGCTTTAGGATATTTTACAATTGGAACAAGGCTACCTACATGTGTACTATTAACGCAAATGCGTATAGAATGGGAATCGGAAAAAAATGCATACAGACGTGTTGTTTTATGAACCCGTTTGCAGACGACTTAATACTATACTGAATGCTTTTGAATAAGGCCGCTAGGTGGCAATACTTATCACATGATTGCGTCAAAACATGCGTAAACTTGTTCAATGTAATGACATATATAATAATATAATATCCCGTTTTAATATCATTTTATTGTACGCCGTTGGACGTAACGTGTTGTTTACCCTTGACTTATTACTAGTGCTAATAGTAGTACTGAATTGAAAATATAACATTTAGTGAAAAATATTATTTCTGTTTTACAGTGTGTGGACCCTGCAGTTGCAGAATAAAAATTAGCGAGACCATTTATAACAGTTTTTGAAGAACAACTAAGAATTAGAAGGTGAGTATATTTCATAATTATTATAAATATATTTATTGAAAACACTTAGTAAACAAGATTTTTTAAAACCAATTTAATGAACATTTGTTTAGCTGAGGTTGTTTTTAACCATTAATTATTTAACCAACACTTAGTAAACAAGACTTTTTAAAACCAAGTCATGAACATTTCTTTAGCTGAGCTTGTTTTTTAACCAGTAATTAATAAACAAGTTTTTTTATATTTTTTAAAGCAAGTTATTGATTATTGCCTGTTTTGCTAGATTTATGTTAGAACTCAAAAATTTTTTCTTTTCTTTTGTTTTAGATGGATTTCCTGTGTTCAAGTGGTGAGTTCAATATGATTGATGAACTTTTCCTGCATGAAGTTTTACGCGGTCTTGATGACTATCCTCGTGTCTTCAGTACGTGGAAGGCGATAATGGAGCTGCAGAGATTAGGTCATCGAGCCAGTGTAAGGTGTGAAGCTTTACTACACGCTCTTCGTGCTTTAGAAGGTAATGACCTTATACTTTTAAATCATTGCGTTTCAGCCGCCGATGTGCTTGAGTTATTCGTGCACGGATTCTTTCGTACTAATGAGTTTTACAATTATGCTCAAGACAGATTTATGTATTTAATGGCGTGTGGAGAAGGGCAAATAGATAGAATAATACAGAGTTATCCAACTTTTTTGATTATGGTTCGCAATTTCTTTTGGATGAATCTTTAATTCCATCTGAATTACCCATAACTGTGACCCCTCAAGAAAATTATATCTTG
The DNA here is from genome assembly GCF_964235325.1 of Thermobia domestica. NCBI lineage: Eukaryota > Metazoa > Arthropoda > Insecta > Zygentoma > Lepismatidae > Thermobia > Thermobia domestica. The sequence goes on along the minus strand of NC_137460.1, from coordinate 164,542,659 downwards.
AGTGATGAAGACTTGGCCTTTTTAGTTGGAGTAAATCTAAATTCCGATGAAGAACAAGAAGTGAGGAGATTGGTTAAAAATGTGGACGATGCTGTGGTTAAACCCACGCAACAAGTCCAGGGACAAAATCCTCTATACAATCAATCTTGTGTACAGGATAATCATGGTTATGGGGACCAATCTGATCCTCAACCTGGACCCTCACATGCCCCTGATCCCGTGTTGGATATGGGAGCAATAATGGCAAAAGTACAAATAGTACTGATTGTAGTACTAGTGGTAGTACTAGTAGTAGTGGTAGTGGAAATAATAATGAGGGGGAAAATCAGAGTAATAATAATAACTTCGAAGTAGTAAGAGAGAGCAGAAAACGGTTTCGTAAGTTTCACCTTTCGGGCCATGAAATCGCGGTTAGACCAGTGGACAATGAACGACGTATTGATAATCCACAGGCCTATATTGAAAGCTTATTTAATTTTGCATTAGAACATGTGTTATCTAACGCTCGCCCCACAGATTATATTGGACTGTACATTGATAGTAGCAATAGTAGAAATAACAAGTCTGTATATGTTCCATTTAGAAGAAAACCCGATTTTTCTGCTCAAACTGTCCTTTCCTCAGTTGAACGAGTTTTAAATTCAAATGAGGATTTCCTTTTGGGGCATGAGGTATTGTTTCGCTTCCATGTAGCAGAGAGTATGCATGGAAACGGAAGAAATGCAGCAAGTGCTGTTGAAAAGTATTCCAAACATCAAGATTATTTGGAAAAGCGTTTAATACGCATAGAAAACCATAATATGTACTGCCTACCCATGGCAATTGTTTGGGGGATTACAAAGCACACCGCAAGTGAGAAAGTTTATATAAATTAAAAACAAGAGATTATGATACATGGGTTCTTAAAGCAGAAGTTCTCTGCGAGATGGCAGGAGTTGACGTTAAAGCAAAGGGTGGTTGTGATTTTAAAGACCTGGATTTGATACAATTTAAGTGGTGAGTATCAAATTGTGGTGTATGAGGAAGATGAAAATAATGACCGGGAATATATAGTACGTTACCCGGGAGAATATGCAGAGAATAAAATCTTTATTTTTTATAAGAGAGGTGACACTGTTGGCTATTTTGAACCCATTCCATACATTAAAAAATTACTTGGTAAATTGAAGTATTGCTATTATTGTTTGCAAACATATAATGGGTTAGAATATAAACATAAGTGTGAAACTCAGTGTTCTCTTTGTGAATGCAAACACGTACGAAATTATGATAGTGATAAAATTAAATGTAATGCGTGCAATAGAGAGTTTGCTGAGGGTACTTGTTTTCAGAATCATAAGAAATGTAATAAAGGCGGAAAATCTGTGTGTGATAATGTTAAGATTTGCAATAATTGTGGTATCATCTTTGATAACAGGCGTCGAAAATCAAACCATGTGTGTGGTGAACATTTTTGCACGACTTGTCGTAAGCATGTTGATATCACTCACACATGTTTTGTACAACAACAAAAGCCTGTACATACTGATAGGTTTATGTACATTGCATATGATATAGAAACGATGTTAAAGGCACCAAATGCGCACGGTGAAAGGGAACATGTGGTACTACTGGTATGCTGTAAGCATATTTGCCACAACTGTATAAATAAATGTATCGGTGAGTCCTGTAAAACTTGTGGTGATAATAATGGAAATCGTTCGTTTTCTTTTAAGACAATGACGGCCTTTATTAACCATGTATTGGCAGACCGACCTGACATTAGACGTATAATTTGTATTGCACATAATGCTAGCAGATATGATGGTCTTTTCTGCCTTAGAAATCTAATAGAAGAGCAGCATCTTATTCCTAATGTTGTAATTCAGGGTCAAAAAATTTTTAATATTAATATTGGTAATCGTATTTTCTTTAAAGATTTTTATTTATTTATTGGATGTAAATTATCTAGACTTCCAAAAACTTTAGGCCTGCGCGGAAATTTAAGAAAGGGAGATTTCCCATATTTATTTAACACCGAGGAAAATCAAAATTATGTTGGCCCCTTGCCCCCACTTGAATTCTATGACCCTGAAGGACGAAGCACCGAAGAAAAACAAGAATTAATAGCCTGGCACCAAGAACGTGCGGCAAGTGTCGAGGAGTTTAACCTCGAAAAGGAAATGCTGTCTTATTGCGAAAACGATGTTAGAATTCTAGCAGAAGCGATCATTAAATTTAGTGACATTATTGAAGAGAAAACGAATGGTTTGCAATGTTTCATTACATCATCCACCATTGCATGTCTTGCAATGCGTACATATCGCACTTTGTACTTACCTGAAAATACTATTCCCGTAATTCCCGCGTTGGGTTTCCATCATAAGACAAAGTATAGTACTAAAGCTATGCAATGGCTTATGTATATGGAAAAACAATTAGGGATAGAAATCCAGTATGCTAGGAGAGGTGGGGAAAAGTATATTGGTAGGTACCAAGTTGATGGATGGCATGAGGGACTCAACGCTGCCTTCGAATTTTATGGTTGTTACTGGCACTCGTGCCCGCGTTGTTACCCTTTCAACCGTAACGACATTTTACATGACGCTCTAGACTCATGCAATACAATGGAAAAAAGATATGAACAAACAATGCTCCGCCGAAAGTACCTAAAACGTTTAGGTATAAACCTATACGAAATCTGGGAATGTTCTTGGGATGAAATAGTAAAGACGGATAAGGACGTACAAAGGTTTATTAAAAAACGTTGTACAAACCTGCCTGATTTCCTTATTCCCAAGAATTGTTACAATGGCGGACGCACTGAAGTGTTCAAATCGTATGTGAATTGTACGGGTAATGAGAAGTTATGTTACGCCGATATTACTTCGTTATATCCATATGTGATGTCACGTAAACCTATGCCCGTTAAATCACCTAAGATACATACGGGGCCGGACTTTCCAGATGTGGAAAGTATTCATGGTGTAGTAAAATGCACTATTTTGCCCCCGAAAAACTTGTATTTTCCGATTATTCCGTATGTGGCTGGAGGCCGATTACTTTTTGGTTTATGCCGGACATGTATGGAAGAGGAAAACACTGATGATTGTACTCATAGTGACAATGAGTGTGCTATTACAGGTACGTTTTGTACTCCAGAGTTACACCTGGCTCTTGAAAAAGGGTACAAAATACTCGATATACATGAAATATGGGAATTCGAACTCATGGAGAGGGGAATTCAGGTGGTTTGTTCGGAACTTATGTGAATTCCTTCCTTCAGATGAAGCAGGAAACCTCTGGTTTTCCTGCTTATTGTAAAAATGAAGGAGACAAGCAAAAATATATCGAGGACTATTATGCCCATGAAGGCATACAGTTAAATTATGATAACATCAGGACGAACCCGGGATTGAGGCAATGTGCAAAACTTTCATTGTATGGCAAATGGGGACAGCGCACTGATATGTCACATAGTGTAATCGTTAGTGACGAAGTTCCGTTCCTTAGGTATTTAACGTTGGCAAGGTATGAAATTCAAAGTGTGCTCCCAATTAATGATGATCACTTAATTATCACATATAGAGATAATGAAACTGAAAATGTCCCACTGGAATTTTCAAACGTCATATTAGCTGTCTTTATTACTTCGTGGGCTAGACTTGAACTTTATAAATTACTAACAACTGTAGGACCAGACAGAGCCATTTACTGTGACACTGACAGTATTATGTATATACAGAAAAAAGATGAGGAACCTTTGTTACCACTTGGAAACTATCTGGGTGATCTAACAGATGAAATTCCAGAAGGTTGGGAATTTACAACCTTCTACGGTCTAGGTGCGAAAAATTATTCTTATAGGCTAATTAATGCCAAAGGGGATGTTCGGCATATACTCAAAATTAGGGGGATAACACTAAACGATAGGACCTCTCAATAAATTAACTTTGAGAGTTTCTATAAATTAGTGTCTGAACAATTAGAGTCCACAGTAATAGAAAACCCAAATAGTATTGTGCGTAAACCAGGGTTCCGTATCTTTAGTCGTACAGAGACTAAGACACACCGTGAGGTAAATAAAAAACGTAAACGAGTTGACGAAGATGACGTGACTGACGATATACCAATAACAAAACGTGCGACTTTACCTTACGGATATAGGCCCACGAACGAGTAAATGTGACTTTTGTGAATGTTTTTTCTTTTTAACCAGTTCGTTTCTTATGGAAATTCGGAACAATCTTTAGATTGTGATTATGTTAAAATTTCCAGTGGAAAGTCGTTAATTATTTGTTGGATTGCTTCTTATAGAAGCGCATTGTTTAAATTTCCTATGGAAAGTGTTAGGAGCACTCTATGAGTGTAAATAATTTATTTTAACTCAAAAGCTTTAACTTTTTTCTCCTTCGCTTCATTAGAAGCTCAGAAGAATCGTAGATTGTGAACCCACAAATAGTTGGAGTTTTTTTGTTAGAAGCCTTTATCTTTTTCTTTTTAAATGTGTGAGTGTATATAAAGCAAAAGCTCTATTGTATGTATTCATTTGAGTACAACATGTTAAAGTTTCAACATCCCTCTACCATTTTAATTGCGGGTCCATCAAGGGCAGGAAAAACATGTTTTGTAAATCGATTACTTAATGAACATGATCAAATGTTTAGTATAAAATTTAATGATATTGTTTGGTGTTATGGTGCAGTAATACCAAACCTGGATGCACATGCAAAAATACGTTTTGTAGAAGGGATACCTGACATGAATAATTTTGATATTAAAGAAAATTCATTATTAATACTTGATGATTTAATGTCAGAAACTAATGGCGATGTTGCTAATTTATTTACAAAGTATGCACATCATAAAAAGTTGACTGTTATATTTATTATTCAAAATTTATTTCCAAAAGGAAAACATGCACGTGATATTAGTTTAAATGCACATTATAGTATTATAGTATTTAAAAATCCTCGTGATAATTTACAAATACAATATTTAGCAAGGCAAATTATGCCTCGATATAGTAAGGAAATTGTGAATGTATTCGAAGATGTAACACGTGAGCCTCACACTTATTTATTTGACCTAACCCAAAAAACAAACGATGCATTGCGAATACGTACAAATATTTTTCCTAATGAAATTATGCATGTATACGCTAACATAAAGACATGCATACAGAAATTTTTATTTAGTTGCTATCAAGATATTGAAGGTAAAACAACACTACAACACGCTCCGTGCTTTGTGCAAATGCAAAAATACAAAACGGAAACAAATTTTACAAAATGCTTCAGGGGATTTAATAAGAACAATTTCTCAAGTAGCTAAAAACCCAATAAAAAGAAAAACATCCCTTTAAAGCCTCGTCAGAAGCAACGATTACGTACACATAAAAAGATCTTGCTCGCTTTATCTCAGCAGCGTACTGCATTAAAGAAAAAGAAGCGGTTGTTACTTGTGGTGCACTTTTACCATTAATTTTGGGACCACTTGTAGCAGCAGTAGGCAGTAGTATTTTTAGTCGATAATTATGTCAGAATTACGTAAAATGATTTTAGTTCCTGAAAATGCAATACATGAAATTCAGTCCAATCTTAAATCTATAGATTCACATCAATCACGTTTAGATGAAGAAATGAATAATATTTTAAAACGTCATGATATTAGTGTACAACGAAAATGGAAATTATATCAACAAGCTTTGCATCGTTACTTACAGTATACATCTTCTTCTTCACATAAGGCTATTACGTTACCCGTTATTCAGGATGAACAAAAAGAAGAAAAATCATCATCATCATCACTTGCTTTGCAACGTGATACCAATACTTCTATTTTACCATTTGTATCAGAAATTTTACAATCAGTACCAAAAACACTGCGTAAGAAAACAGATCTATTATTAAAGCAATTAACAAATTCCGATAAAATTCAGTGGGATAAGTCTGGCATAGTACGTATCCAAGGAAAAACAATACCTGGTTCAAATATTATAGATTTAGTAAGTGATGTTGTTCGTACAAGAAAATATTCAAGAAATCCTATAGGTATTCATGAATTTAAAAATTTATTAGAAGATCTTAATGTTCCTAAAGAATTTATTGGCACACCAGCATCAAAACTGAATAGTAGTAGTAGACAACGTATTCGTAAAATAAGAAAATCATCCAGTCCTAAAGCAGTATCTAATTTATTTAAACATTGGAAAGAATATAGTATGTAAAAAAATGACAAAATTATCAAAAATATATTATGATTATTCAAATTTTAATTCTTTATCAAGTATACAAACATTACATCATAAAACAAAATTATCTAAAAAGAAAAGTAAAAATTGGTTAGCTTCTCAAGATGCATATACATTGCATGCACCAATTCGTAAAGTTTTTCAACGGAAAAAGTATTATGTTAGTGCACCAAATGAAACATTACAAATGGATTTGGCAGATATGCAAAACATTGCAAAGTATAATAATAATTTTAAGTATATATTATGTTGTATTGATATTTTTTCACGTTATGCATATTGTGTCCCCTTAAAAACAAAGAAAGGTCCTGAAATGGTAAAAGCAATAAGAAAAATTTTAAAAAATTTCAAGTTACCCGTGTTTAATGTCCAAACCGATTTAGGTACAGAATTTTATAATCGTCATGTAAAACAATTGTTTAAAGAATATGAAATTAATCATTATAGTGTTCATTCCGAAATTAAATGTGCTTTAGCAGAACGTTTTATAAGAACATTAAAAGAAAAATTGTATCGTTACTTTACTGCAAAAATACTTATCGTTATATTAATGTCTTAGATCAAATTGTTAATAATTATAACCATTCATATCATTCAAGTATTAAAATGGCGCCTGCAGAAGTAAATGATTCCAATGTGAATCAAGTGTGGGAAACATTATACGGAAATACAATAAATAAAAAGAATACAAGTTGTAAATTTAGTCCGGGTGATTATGTTCGTGTTAGTAAGTATAAACATGTATTGGAAAAAGGATATTTACCTAAATGGTCGCAAGAAATATTTATTGTTGATAAATGTATTAAATCTAATCCTGTGACTTATAAATTAAAAGATTGGAATGGAGAAGAAATTAAAGGAATATTTTATGCACAAGAATTACAAAAAGTAATTATAAATTCAAAAAAACTTATCTTATTGAAAAAGTATTAAAACGTAAAAATGGGTGGATGTATGTAAAATGTTTGGGATATCCGTCAAGTATGAATTCATGGATTAGATCCGATTCTATTCAGTCTGCAAAATGAATTCAAACCTTACACATGACTTTTACGTTACTCTTCCTTCAAATGCCAGTAGTAAACTTTTTAATAATAATACAACAGCTTCATTTCGCGTTAAATTAGCACAACCTATTGATTTAAGTGATGGGGAATGGGGTGCTGCATTAACACAAATTAATATTCCGTGGAGTTTTTATAATGTTGGTGAAAAAGAAGAAATAATAATTACTACTGTTATCAATGATAAAGTTGAACGTCATCATGTTCGTGTTACACCGGGATATTATTCCTCTATCGAATCTATTCTTGAGTTAATTTTTGAAAATGTTCGTGTGTTACAATATTTACAAAATAAAAATCAAATTGTGATTAAACATTCTTTAAAATTAGAAGATCAATGTATGATTGGTATTACACCAGGATTACAACATATTTTTGGATTTATTAATGAAAATACACACGATATTAAAAATGTAGTATACACAAAAATTAGAAATGTTGATTTATTATTATCACGGGGTAAATTTCCATGTAATTTAGATTATAATATTCCCAATTCAATTAATGTATGTGTTGATATTGTAAAACATCAACAAAATATTGGACCGTTAGTTCGAAAACTTAGTGTATAATTTGTACAACACGGCAATGTAAAATCTTTTGTGTTTCATACACCCCATTATGTTAAAGTTGAAAATAAATATTTTGACAAATAGAAGTAAACTTAAAAGATGAACACGGTTTAAAATTACCATTTCGTTTCGGGACTTCAAACTTGACACTTCACTTTAAACGAAAATGATTTCTGAAAGTATTGATAATAGTTTTTATATTACATTAGTTTCAAACGCTAGTACAAATGTATATCCTAGAAATAATCCAACACATTTTATTAATCAGTTGAAAAATAATATACCATTATCAGAATCCGATTGGTACGTAGGGTGAAGTGAAGTACATATTCCATTAACATGTTATAACGTCACCGAAGGTGAAAATGTTGAATGGTACAAATTTAAAAATGCAGACCCTATGAAAAGTAAAGTTGTTGTTGGATATTATCCATCCATTCATCATTTAATAGATGAATTAAATACATTATCAAGATTTATACGGTTTAGCTTTTCAAATATTGTACGTGTTGAATGCGATGAACGTGTAGAATCTGTTACATTGTCACCTACATTAGCTTTACAATTAGGTTTTTCTGAAAAATCAGATCTTGTAAAAGAACGTCGTGGGTTCAAACAGCCATACGTAGATATTGGATATCCACATCAAATTTTTATTTATACCGACATTATACAATATCAATTTTTAGGTGATACAAAAGCTCCGTTACTGCGTATAGCAACAATTTCAAATATTAAATATGGAAAAGTTCAAACAATTACCTTTGAAGATATTCATTATATGCCACTTGCAAAATTTTGTTTTAACACAATTGAAATACTATTAAAAGATCATGCAGGGCGAAATTTGCCATTCCGATCTGGGACACTGACCGTAACACTTCATTTTAAACGCTCTCCTGTTAAATAATAATAATAATAAAATGAGATCTAGACGTGTTACTTTACATCGTGGACGTGGAATACCATATTTTTCAGGACCTGTATATCAAAGGGGACATGGTATAGGGAGTTTTTTTAAAGGGATATTTCGTTTTGCATTACCATTTCTTAAACAAGGTGCAAAAACTGTAGGACGTCAAGCATTGCAAACCGGTATACAAGTTGCGGGTGATGTATTGGAAAATAAACCATTTAGAGAAGCGGTTCGTGCACGTGTAAAAGAAGCTGGTAATAATTTAAAGACAAAAGCTATTAATAAAGTTGGACAGTTGCTTACTGGTAGTGGTAAGAGACGGTCACGCAAAAGAAAGGCTCCTGCAATTGTAAATTTTGTACCACCAACGAAACGTAAACATATAAACGATATCTTTTCATAATGTCGCTCCTAATTTCCGATAGTTCTGAATGCTGTACCAATGAATTTGATTTCTTTTCAATACCAATGACACAAAAAGCTATTCAAGCAACTATAAATGCTGAATATCGACCTATTTCTACATTAACATCAGAAGGACCAATTGAATTTGTTATTCCTGGAGAAACAGGAGAATTTATTCATCCAGCATATCTATATCTTTATGTACGTTGTAAAATTACAAAAGATGATGGTAAAAATTTAGTTAATGATGATGTTGTTGCACCAGTAAATAATTTCCTACATTCATTATTTAGTCAAATTGATATTTCGTTAAATGATAAATTAATTAGTTCTTCATCAGGATCTTATCCTTATGGTGCATACGTTGAAACTTTATTAAATTATTCTCATGATGCTTCTCAAACACATTTAGCATGTGCTATGTGGCATAAAGATACTGCAAAAAATTTTAATAAATTAGATAATAAAAATGATGGTTTTAAAAAGCGTGCCAACAAAATAAAAAATAGTAAATCTTTTAAAATGTACGGACGTCTTCATACTGATATTGTAAGTTTAGATCGTATGCTTCCTAATAAAGTAAGTTTACGTGTCAAATTACATCGTAGTAAAGATAACTTTTGTTTAATGTCTCCTGAAAATACAAGTTATAAAGTTGCACTTGAAGAAGTTATTCTACATGTACGACGTATTGATGTCGCTGCAGATTTAGCTATGCAATTAAATACACGAATGGTTTCAGAAACGGCCAAGTTACCTCTCACAAGAGTAGAAACAAGATCTTATACTATTCCTGCACAAGTCAAGTCATATAACCTTGATAATCTCTTTCTGGGTAATGTTCCTAAAGGTCTGGTTATTGGTTTCATTTCCAACACAGCCTTCAATGGTAAATCACATCTTAATCCATATGAGTTCCGGAACTTTAACATTAACAAACTGCAATTACATGTTGGATCAAAATCATTCCCTCCCAATCCCCTTACGCCTGATTTTAATAATGATTTATACCTTCTAAGTTACTATACTCTGATATCGGGTACTGGTATATATTATCAAAATTATTCACATACTGTTACTCTTGAAGAATATCCTAATGGATATACTCTGTATGCTTTTATTCTATCTCCAACTGGAACTTTAGATGACAACACTTGGGATGTAGTTCGTGATTCTCCTGTAAATTTAAAAGTATCATTTTCAGAAACTTTAACTGAACCAATTACATGTATTGTCTATGCGCAATTTGATTCGTTAGCACAAATAGACAAAGATAGAAATATTTATACTGATAACACCTTCTAATTTATTCAGTTGAGTAGAATGAGGGTTGTTGTACACTTCTCCGCATTCCATAATAATGATGAGGAATTTATTGTAAAGGAACTGGCAATTGTAAATCGTGACGTTCCGTTTTTACAAAATTGGATATTTAAAGCACCATATTCATTAAATAAGCTGTCTGAGCCAATCATAAATACAAACAAATATCTAAGTGAAAATGTATATGGCATTACCTGGTACGAAGGCGATGTAGAGTATTCACTTCTTAAGGAAATAATTCAATCATATTGTTCAAATACCACCAGTATTTACACGTATGGATTAACTAGAAAGTGTTTTCTTGAAGAAATTCTGCAAAGAAATGTTACAAATTTGGAAGAAATAGACTGTCCAAAGTATACTGCATTAAGTTTCCACGTTCACAAGTGTGCACATAATAAACATCGTTTTGGACAATATAGGTGCAGTATTCATGAAGCATTACTATATAGTGAATATGTAAAAGTGTATGATTATGTTTTACATGTGAATAACAGTGATAATTACATACCTACTATAATTAAGAAAAATAATAATAATCATGTATAGTGACGAATTGTTAAAAGTGTTAGTGACTGATAAAGTGACTGGTGCAAGTGTTACCGGGATTTATCCTATTGATAAATTTCCTGTAATGGTAGAACCACCTGCAGCACTTGTAATTGGATCACGCTGGGTAGCAGTGTACATTAATAATAAAAAACATAGATTTTATTTTGACAGTCTTGCTATGGACATTCCCAAGGAAATAAAAATTTTTTTATCCGAAAATACTAAATTATATTTTACAAACAGTGAACAATATCAGCACGATGATTTTGTGTTATGCGGATACTTTGTATTATATTTTTTGCATCATATTATTCGCACTCAATCATTTGAAAAGTGTTTAAAATTGTTTAACAACAAAAATTTAAAAAAGAATGATGATATTGTTTATAAACATGTAAACAACATTTTATAAAGAAAACACAAGTAATTTTTTATTTTTTATTATTGTATATATTTTTTACAATAAAAATTTTTAAACTATATTTATGCATTTAATTTACAAATCCTCGTTACAATCTTGATAATGCATTAGTTAATGCTGTTGATCTTTCATATTTCCACCAGTAATTCAACTGTTGTGCGTTACGATATGCACATCCTGATTTCTTTACAACATTTTTGTGAAAAGAACAATATTCATTAAATGTATTTCCACACAAATCATTTAATGCTGGACATTGTTTTGTTTCTAAATCAATAACATTATCTAATGCAAATATTCTCTTAATCCAAAGAGATTTTTCTAAACCTTTAAAATAAAAGGTTCAATTCATAGCACATAATTGATATATAAGGTTACGTATGAATGATACAGTATATCCTGTTTTACTATCCCAGTTCAATCCGTGTAAATTCAATGTCAGCCAATCAATTTGTTTTTGGCAACCTAATGACAATAAATTATATTCTATTGGTGATTTTACCAAGCAATGGAAATTTACTGTATCATCACATGCGCTAAGACAAAACTCACGAATAATAAATTCGTTATCAGACATTTTAAAACCTTGAATATCAATAATGTATTGATTTACGCAAGGTGAAATTTCACTTGTGCGCTGAATGAAATATGGTATAATTTGTCCAACAAATTCTGTATTTTTTAAAAGATCACAAGTTTTACGCATAAAGCATATAAATGAGATTTCACTATGTTCTTGTTCATACAATTTAAAAAGTTCACCAAGAGTTTTATCAAGAGATAAATACTTTGCTGCAAATGATCCAATATCATGAAGAGTACTTGATTTGCAATCCAGCGGATTATTCTCACGTAAGTATACATTTATTGTTTTTAATATACAATTCACATTAATATTTTTAGCACTACATAACACACATAAAACACTCACACTATTCGGATACATTTTTCCTTCTGTGTTTTCTTAATAGAACCTCTAGTAATTCCGGAAAATAGTCTATATCATTTAATAATTCCAAATATGCTTCATAAAATTTTTCCCTTGTTAGTATTCCAATAATGTGGGTGTTGGCATACAGGTAAAACACATCATCTTCAACACTAGGGCTTGCTATAACACTCCAAGCACGGACTTCCAATGATTTTGGGGGTAGATTCATACAATCATGCGCATACACATGATACGATCCTTCTCTGCAACCATCACATATTAACGTGTCGTTAAATTCCCATTTTTCAATAGCTTTCTTTATACATTCTCGGTCCACATTTTGACTATTATAAGAACAGTCTAAACTCCAAAATCTTGATGATGATGGTGATGATGCTGGGGTTTATGAAACTGTTAATACTGATGAATCTATTGCATCAATATCAAATTCTTCATCTGAAGATGATTCATATAATTCTGTTTCAGCATCAGATAATGATGCTTCAATATTAATATCGCAGTAATCCTTCTTCTCATACGACTGCATTGTCTGTCTTTATATATTTTCTCTCTTAGGACTTGTATTTAAAGTACTTTCAGATTCATCACGTGTTCACCTTATGACTAATCAATTGTGGTTAGTCATCAATCACATGTTACTTAATCACACAGTTGTAGACCCAATTACTTATCACATGATGTTTAGTCATGTATCAATGTTCAAAATTACACATCGTCACATGATGTTTCGTCGTTCAACAAGTTTATCTAATCGTACAAAGGTCAATTCATCCGGGTTTTCAAAGCGCGCAAAACCTCAGTTCATGTCTTAAGTTCTTCGCTGATGGATGTGCTGCAGTCATGTTCTCCGTCTTTAGTACGGGCAACAAGTATGGCTAAATAATGCAATAAAATAAAATAATTTCCTATTAAAGGGGTTCCCGAGTTCAATTCCTGTGTCCACATAAATATAATTTCATATTTTTTAAAATTCATTAAAAAAGGGGGAGGGTGTCCCTAAAAGACCGTGGTCCCTATACAGGGGTCATTTCCTTTTATCTGCTCACATGCTGCTCGTATGGGTCCTGGGGTCATATTTTTACCACCGAGTAATATTTTACATATTACGAACCATTACATAAGCTGCAAGGCAGGGATGGGGGGCATTTCCAGGGACCATGCGGTGTGGCCCTGCATAGGGGCCATTTCCAGGGACCATGCGGTAGGGAGCATCCACTGTGACCTTCATAGTGGTCATTCAACCTTTCCTAACATTATTTCGTCATCTATCATTGTGAAACACATCACGTGTTCTTTATCAATCAATTGACCTTTCCCCTTTCCTAACCCAATTTCATCACCTCCTTCGATACTCACTATCTGCCTTTATCCTTAATTAAACAATCGATAAACTATCTCTTATCAAGGCGCGGTATCTCTTTTACGGTCACGATACTAAATCTATACTACTATAATATGCAGAGCCGGTTCTACCATATATACAACTCGTGCATTTGCATGGAGTGGCAAGTTTGGAGGGTCCGACAATTTCTGTCATAAGTATATCATTTAAATGAAATATTTCTTGTTGGAAACAGACTTCATGATGATGGTACTTACATTTACTAAGCTGACCTATTTAAATACTACATTCATAAATTAAGTTTAGGTCGCATTAGTTTAAGGTCAAATGTACAATGCTAAAGCAAATGGTCAAACAAATCCTAGCACAAATTGCTTGATTGTTGTCAAATGTAAGAACTCAACTCTAATAGTAGCGAATATCTGTTCCATTTAGTTAGTTATCACAATTTTGATATGACAACTAGTCTTGTTTTTGTCAGAAACAAGTTCCTTATCATTGAAGATAGAAACAAGTTTTTTTGTTTTTAATGTTAACAGTTGTAGAAGAAAAATCACGAAATAAAGATAAAAGAGCTAGTTGCACTGGAACTGCAAACTGATACATTGAGATTGAAGCTCGATATTGAGTTCTATAAAAAGGATTACCATCTTTCCTCTGCAGGTGTGTTTGCTTTATCTTTCACTATTATAATAGATTAATATTTAAAGGAAAAAAAAACAGACACAACTGTATTGTATTTTTAGAAAGTAATTAAGCCTTTCTGAGTGCGACTGCATTTACCCTCCCCTTCGTTGTTCATGCTGGAGTACCATACTTAAAATCGTGACTTTTAACCGTTTGGGGATCCCATGGTACGATTTGTACCATACGGGGTGTTTCATGGTACATTGCGTTATAACTCTCCTATTTGAGCTTTTTCGTCCGATTTTTCTGTTTTTCAAGTCCAGAGGCATTGCAGAAGACATTTCGGATGGTTTCACACTTTCATAAGTCTAAAATTTATATTTTCATGTAATACTTTTTTGGGGGTTTATGTAATGTATTTTTGGCGGGCTTATTTTTGCACGTAGAAGATTGAAATTTTGCACAAACATGCAATCCACCGATCAGTATTTACCAGATTTTTTTCAGATTTCTGCGTTAAAACAGGGGGGATCCAAAGGGTCAAAAAGTTGAAAAAGGGATATTTTTACCCAAAAATCCCGTTTTCCCTCATTTTCCCGCCTTAGATACATGATGGTGACAAGTGAATGGTACCGCCTGAAAGGCAGTTCTATTTTGAAGAGAATGATGTGCGACACATGGCCCTAGGGAAATTAGGAAAGTATCAGGGAATTTTTATCAAAATATACTTATGTATACGGGAATTTTGGACATTTTCGGTACTATTTTTGTGCTGGCTTATTTTTGCACCTAGAAGATTGAAATTGTGCACAAACATTCACTCCACCGAGTAGTATTTACCAGATTTTTTCAGATTTCTGCGTTAAAACAGGGTTGTACAGAGGGGCTAAACGTTGAAAAAGGGAAATTTTTACCAAAAAATCCCTTTCACGGGATTTTCCCGCCTTAGATACATAATGGGAACAAGTAAATGGTACCGCCTGAAAGGCAGTTCTATTTTGAAGAGAATGATGGGCGAAGCATGACCCTAGGGTAATTAAGGATGTCTCAGGGAATGTTTAAAAATTTCCCTCTTTATACGGGAATATGGCACATTGTCGGTATATATTTTTTTTTTGCGGGCTTACTTTTGCACCTGGAAAATTGGGATTGTGCATAAACATTCAGCCCACCGAGTAGTATTTACCAGATTTTTTTAGATTTCTGCGTTAAACCAGGGGGGTCCAGGGGGGCTAAAAGTTGAAAAAAGGATATTTAGACCCAAAAAATCCCGTTTTTCCTCATTTCCCCACCTTAGATATATGATGGAGACACGTGAGTCATACCGCCTGAAAGGCAGTTCTATTATGAAGAGAGTGATGGGTGAAACATGACCTTAGGGTAATTAGGGATCTCAGGAAATTTTTTACCTGAGATCATGGTGTTTTACGGTAATTTGGGGCATGGTGGGAATTCCTGATAAAATTTCTTCCACTCTTGGTATTCAAGATAGAAACTTGAAATTTGGCACACACATTCAGTATACCAAGTACTATTTATCAGATTTTTTTCGATGGCTACGTTCACACAGGGTCGCTCCAGGGGGGCCCAAAGTGCTAGAAAAATTTTCCCTCCAAAATTTTCCCTTTGACATCATTTTTCCCGCTCCTGGTATATGGTATGAGCATGCAAGTGGTATCGTTTGAAAGCCAGCTCTATTCTGAAGAGAATGAGGTATGAACCATGATCCTAGGATAAATAATGACGATGCAGTAGCTGCTTGACTGAAAGTCTAAAAAATAGCCCAAAAATCCCGGATCTCTTAAGGGTTAAGAATTGTTTTTTCTGGAGAAAGGGGGAGGCGGCAAATTGTGCCATTGCACGGCGCGACAAATTGCCTGGGGTATATAAAAGACATGAATATAGGACGACACAATTTGAAGTAATGCAGGGTTTTTCAAAATTAATATTAGGGTTTTGAAAGTTAGTAGTATCTATTACAATTAATTTACAATTATAAATATTATATCAAATGAAAGAGCAACTCAAACAGTTTTGTACGAACGCATGCACATGCATTGTTTCTTCTGTCTGCCGTTAGAAAGAGCAAGTAGCAAAGATGGAGACTAGAGAGCAGAAAGCTTTTAGTGTTTTAATAAAGACTAAATCTGTAATTACAATGCAACCATCTGTATGAAGAATATTAAGGAGACGCTTGCAACTACGTCCTTATCGTCTGCAGTTGCTACAGGTCCAAAGCCTACAGACCATGGTTTACGTGCCAATTTCGCAAGTGAAATATTGCTTCATAACAATGAAGATTTTCTGGATCGTGTCGTCTTCAGTGATAAATCGACATTTCACCTAAGAGCTAATGTGAACATTCATAATGTTGGCATCTGGCCGTCAGTAAATCCTCAGGAGATGGTACACTTGAAACGACTCCCCTGAATTGAATGTGTTTTGTGCCATATGGCGGAGAGTTTATGGGCCTTTCTCGCCTATCGACTAGATGTGTACAGTGTGACGAATGAATCTCAAATTGAACACTTGTAGCAAAGAGTGTTTGAGGTGCTCTTTTACTTGATGCATTGCTTATAATTGTACGTAAAATGTAATAAGTACTACGAAGACTTAAAACCCCAAATTTCATTTTGAAACATCCTGCATTTCTCACCAACAGTGTTGGAACTAAGTTGTAAAAAGGAGAGAAAATCTTCCTATAAAATTTTTGTTTACAACAACGATATTATTATTAGTCGAGAATATAACTACAACAACACGTGTTAGTAGTCAAACAAATGTAATCAAGTGTACACCCGTAACCCTTTCGGACCCAGGTGGCCGAAGTGGCACACACGGGTGTCACTTTTTTATCTGCTCCTGTGTGGACACTCATTAAGATATCGGGATATTTATTTTTGCCAAATATGGTTGGACCATACTTTATCATATTAATTTCTTTTTCTTCTGGTGTAGAATTCCCTTCTCAAATTTTACCCCAGTCAAAAATTCGAGAATTTTCGAATTTCCTTTACTTCTTTTTTCCCTGTAGCTTCCTTCGTTGTAGAGAGACCTCCTTAAGACTTGTCAGGTAGATACCTCGGATGGATACCTAACTGTTGACATCAATTAGATGGGCCTGCGCGCAGTGTTGCTAATCAGGGAAATTAAAATTTCCCTAAATTTGGGCAAAAAATTCGAAATTTTTGTTTATAAATCCGTACGTATACGTCGGAGTGCAAGTCAGCTTACGCCAATCGAACATTTGTTCTTACTGAACAAACGCGAGTACAGATCGTTACAATGGGGTAATTAGGGGACGCACGAAAAATTGTATTTAAGTTCTAACCCTTGATTTTTCTAGTTTTTCCCTACTTTTCTGTTTACCGTAACATATTTTTGGTAATTAAAAGCTTTGTTCATTAAATATCGCCATAATACTTGTAGGATACATTAGTGATGTACCAATGTTTAATTTGAGATAGCTTGCGTCTGTCTGGTGACAGTGTTGCCAGCTACAGAAAATTTTAATTCCAGATTTAACGGGGAAATTTTGGGAAAGTTATCTGTTTTGTCTCTATTATTTCCCTCTTGTTGGTTACATTAGAACAAACGTACCAGTGTCTAAGAACCTCGTTCTTAGCCTACACAGTGCACCATGAAAAGTATCACTAGAATAATTAGGTTAAGTACAGTTGAGATTTATAATAAACTATGTTCTGTAAATAAGAAGAAAATGGTGAATTTCTGAGTTAGAATGAGACATTTCTTTTTATTTTATGCTTACTTTGTTAGATATCGCCATGATACTTGTATGATATATTCTTGGGGTACGAAGGTTTATTTTCAGATAGTTTTCGTCTGTCTGATGGCAGTGTTTCTAGCCAAAACAATTAATTCCCGATTTTAGTTGAAAAATTCGGAAAATTTCCCTTTTCCCCTTTATTATTACCCTCTTGTTGGCTACACTCAAACAAACGTACCACTACCTGAAAGCTTCCTCTTTGACCTCAGAACGCACCATAAAAAGTTTCAATAGGATAACTAGAGAAGCTGTAGCCTTGCCATATATGTTGATTTTTGCTTCTGAGGCGTAAAAAGTGTCAACATTTCATATGTATGATGACAGAGATTTTCTTTACCTCTTTGAATGGAAGCCAGCGACTTCAGGATTTCACTGTACCTTGTCAACATACCACATAACTTTTTTAAGTGTCTTAAACCCATATGGCAGCAGTGGTGATAGATAGAAAAAATTTTGATATACGGTTAGGGATTTTTTGGTAAATTTTCACCCCTACATTTCCCTCAACAATTTCCCACCCGTTGGCAGCACTGGAATACAACTTCCACCAAAAAAATAGCCACATCCATTTTCTAAAAAAAACAAGGTCTTAACCATATCAATCGAATAAATGGTTTTTGAGCAATAAGTCACTAACTGAAAATGGAGGAAAACACCCAAAATGACTTGGGTCAGAAAGGAATAATTGCACAATTTTGCTCGTATATGTACAAAGAAACAAACGATTTATAAATTACGAGTGCTTCGACTCAAGTTCTATTGATTATTGCAATAATCTGCAACATAAATCAATAAATAATAGTTGCCAGAAAAAAAACAGATTTTTGAAAAAAAAACATGAAAAAGAACGATGTTTTTTATTGATAGAAACTTCACAGAAAAAAAAACGTTTTTTTACAACACTACTTTCAGTCTATGTTCTTTTCTCAGAGTAAGCGACCATGTTTCGCATCCATACAGAACAACAGGCATGATTATCGTTTTGTATATTTTAAGTTTCAAATTCCTCGACAGAATTCGTGACGACAAGAGATTTTGAACCGAATAGCAACACGAATTCCCTGCTTTTAATCGACATTTAATTTCTTCGTGAATATGATTTTTCTCTCTTAATATTGATCCTAGATATTTGAAACCAATCACTTTATCAAAAGTATTATTTGATATTTTAACGCATATATAATTTGCCGTATTACGGTCCCGACGCACTTCCATGTATTTAGTTTCCCCTGCATTTACTTCTAAAACCAAGGACCTGCAAGCGTTTAATAAGATCTCTGCATTTCTGTCTATTGTTCTCCCATCAGCAAGTATTAAATTTACATCATCAGCATACGCCATAACTTGGTGAATACCGTTGAAGTCTAGGCCCTGGTTGCTATCTTTGATTTTCCTTATAATTTGATTATTATCGCTCAGGTCATACCATTACAAGCAGAAACGTGACATTTGGAAAGAATATTTCGGTTTTGCTTAAGAAGAGGAATTTCTAATCTCCTTTCTAAAACGATCAAAATAATATGAGAATTAATTTTTTCTTTCGAAACGGGAAAGGCTAACTCAAATTATCGTTTCACTTTGAAGATGAGAATCAAGACGAGACAAAAAGTATCATAAACATTTCTCGTCTTGTCTCGATTCTCGAAATAGTGTATATCCATTCTTTAAGTAACAATTGCTCTGCAGACAATCTGCAGACAATCTATAGTAACAATCTTATAGGCTATTTTTTTACTTTGTATTTCAGAGCTCATTGAATTATGGTCTGTGTAGGTATATTAGTAGCAAAACTTTCATAAATACCTCTGCGTTTCCAAAAAATTAGTTTATTATATTCCTTACTTTTGCGTGATATTCACTTATTTTTCTTAAATCATACAGTAGAATACTTTCTACATGAAACTTTAGTGGAACGCTTTAGTTTAAAATTTGGGTAGTTGCAGAGGTGTGTCTTGAAGGTACGAAACCCTTTCCTCGAAATCTCTATTTTTAAGTAAGTTTTGCCAAATTTTAGGACAACTTAAAAAACATTATTATTATTATTATTATTATTATTATTATTATTATTATTATTATTATTATTATTATTATTATTATTATTATTATTATTATTATTATTACTGAATATTTGGGACCTCAATATTACGTCCTATTAAAATGCAAGTAAGCATACTGAAGTTAAGAGAAATGAAAAGAATGTCTTTATTAAGATACATAGTAACGCCCTCTCTTTGGGTAAAAGACTTTGTATTGTGTATGCGTTATATTGATATTTTAACAAAATATGCATACGAATATAAAAAAGAATAGTTCCTATTTACAAATTTAGGTTGAACAGATATAAGGAACGCGTTGGAAATGGCAAACGAAAATATTATTATTATTTCTAATAAGAGCGAAACAACATAGAAACAATTGCAGAATGAAACAATAAGGTTTGAGACACATTTATGATTCATACTTTATGTATTCATGAATTGTTTGCTAAACACGCTAAGTTTCCAGTGAGTACGAATCAAGATTGTAGGCTGTGC
This sequence comes from Thermobia domestica, assembly GCF_964235325.1. NCBI lineage: Eukaryota > Metazoa > Arthropoda > Insecta > Zygentoma > Lepismatidae > Thermobia > Thermobia domestica. The sequence continues at coordinate 164,521,932 of NC_137460.1, read as the reverse complement.
CGTCATGTTATCAGTATTTCCCTGTGAAAGTAGTCGTTTCAACTCTAACTTGTAAGAACGAGAGAAATTGACTATTTTTCATGTTAATATACGTCAGAAATATCAACATTGTAAATGATAAATTTTTTCTTAATTCCCATTTAGCAAAAAATTTCTTGCTGTTTATATAATTTATGTTTTTGTTCGTTATCTTATTCCAAATCAACATGGAAGATGGTAAAAATTCATTAGGAATCATATTTTTGGGATTAATATCTTTATTCATATATTAATGAATTATAAATCTCGTATACGGATATTTTAAATGGATGATTACAAATCTCATGGTGTCAGTGCTATTCGAAAATAGAGGCCCACCATTGGACGAAAATTTTGGAATTACTAACCAATCTAAAATTTTGGCATAATTGTTTGGACCTCTCTTCACCTCCCTTTGAGATATCTATGTCCGTCTAAAATCTAGATTAATCCAGATTTTACCATTTTTTATTCGTTTCAAATGCTCCACCGCCATAAAAGCTTTGTTTTGATTGGTGCAGTTACCGACGCGACATATCAACGAGTGAGTATCTATATAGTACACCAAGAAGCCGAAGACAGCAGACCGAGATTTTCCCAACTCAGCAAAAAGTAGAAATTAGCTAGAAAAGATGCATTAATAAGGTAAATCTAGTTTAATAGTTGAATAAATACCATCCAAGAAGCCACAGAGCCATAATTTACTAAATTTCAGAGTAAAAATCCGGACTGAAAAGCTGAAATAGTAAGTGTAAGTCAGTGACGCCATGTTTTGCAGATATAATTAGTGATGGACAGATTCTACCAAGTGAAGTGCATCAGTTTGTTAGTTGTCCTTAAAGATCCATAAACAGTTTCGGAGAGTAGTGTTTCTCCCTTAAAATCTCTTATCCTGAAAATTATTCCTTTTAGGGTTACGTAAGGCCTGTCCCGGTGCCGTTTCTGTTCGTGTATGTAGTGAATGTGATTTTTTACTTATCTAGAAGTAATATGGCGGTATTTAATTTCATTGTAGTTAGGATAATGATCATAATGCATGTGTAAAGTTTCAAGAGGGCTCCTGTTTACTTTCAACTTGGGGGTACAGTTTCTAGCAGGGATGGGTTGAACATATAGTTGTCATAAGGTTCTTTTCCCTTCAGAAAGGGGGGCTATATTTTTCAATAAATAGTTTGGGCATTAACTAAACAGTTTGAATTAAGAATGTGATTTAGTGAATACAAGGGCCAATTGGCCCTGTTCCTTTCTTTCCCTGTTCTTTCGTAAACCTATAGAGCCGATTTAATATGGTAAAATTTGGGTGTTATTTATGTGAGTTATTAGTAATGATTAGTATGTATTATAACATGTATTAATGTATTCTGTAATTATAAATGTGACATGTGTGTGTTTGTAATATACGGTAGTATTATTAGCAGCAATTGTAGTTGAGTGATGGAATAGTATGTAAAATAATTAAGTGTGGACAGTGTATCATGTGCTATTCACATTTTCGTATTCGATTAATAATAAACCCATCATGCCGATTTATAGCAATATCAGGAAATGAGAGTGATATAGTATCAAAATTGTGTGTACAAGGTCACATTCAGTGGTTCAAGGGTTGATCGTATCGTTGTTAGCCCCTAGTGTCAAAATTTAGTACTACCATATGTCGATACTCAAGCATTTTGTGATTTAGTTTATATGAGATTGGCCTTTCTTTTTTGATTAGCACCGAGCGAATGTAATTCCCAGCCCATATGAACATACATTTACCGGTAGGTAAAGTGATCCGAAGCCAAGGTTTTCCAAAAATTACATTCTACGTAATCTAGAAATTAAAATATTTAAGTAAATAGACATTGCCTATATTCTTAACAGGAGTCAGCTGATATGATGCTAGTCTTCTTTCTGAAATTGCAATATTAAAATGTTTTTTTTTTCGTGGCTGCAGAATAATTTCATTGTCGCAGTCAGAATTTCATAAAATTAAATAATATTACCGCAGATAATCTTACTTTCTGTGAACGTATATATAATTTTTTTTTAATGAAGCTGTGAAGTATTATGTAGTATTGTGTGTGGCAAGAGAGTCTTGAGTTCGAGTGAGGTTTTGTGTTGTGATCGGAACGAGAAATGTTTGTAGTGATTTATAGATTTTTGTGTATATAGTCTGGGTATAGATAGATGAAATCTATAAATATAATGATGATCTATAAGATGATGAATATAGCCCTTTATATATATATATATATATATATATATATATATATATATATATATATATATATGAGATTATAGTTCAGATTTCACGACAAATGCTTCTCTCACACCATTGACGCACTTGGGGGATTAGCACTGGGGAAAAGTTGTCTGGATCGTCCCACTATGAATCGAGTTGCGGCGCCGAACAATCCTGAAGCGTAAAGGCAATTTTCAGCAAATTAAAGAGAAAGTAGAATGTTAATGTTGGAGGGCGCGTGTATAAGTTTTTAAACGCACAAGGTCTGCGGACCTGGGACTTCACTAGTTGGGGGCTTCCCGTAAGAAAACATCCTTCACCGGCTAATAGCTTGTGCCCCTTAACAAACAATCGTACTTGGTTCCCGACGCAACGTGTGCGGTGGCTGCGTACAATATCGGAGCCAAACTCTCTGAGCACCAAAGGTCAAGGTAGGGCTGCAGTGGTCAATTAAAGAGGGTTGGCAGTTCATTTCAAAAATCACTCAGTTAAAGCACCTATATGCACATGCAAGCAGAATACGGAAAATAATTTGTGTTAATTTTAGTCAACTGCCTATAATGCACTAGACACGGCGATAACTCTGGCGTGAGAAAGTACAGATAACGAGCTGCGAAACAACGCAATTGGTGCCGCTTTGGTCACTGGAACATCTGGTCAGCCCGTATTTCTCCAATCTATGGCAATGTTTCATAAGCGATTAAAGAAAACACTTAATTCAGTTCCCAATAACTATAAAATATATACTGTGCATACAATAAGTCAGGGAGAAACACTGAAATGGTTTGTCACTAACTGAAATGTTCTCAGCAAAAGTAATGTTTTAAACATATAAATGAAAAAACAATGAGAGACTTCTTTGTCCAATTGTGTGGGAAAGAAGCAATTCCCACCAAAGAAAGAACTTATATGCGTCGCACAATAAAGTACAAATCGAAAATAATAATCACTGTCTTTACGAAATATATAGAGTATCCACAAAAAATCCTTATATAACCTGGTAGCGGTTATAATATCAACTCCGCCATCAGTAGGAAGAAATTAATACAATATAATTAATTAGAAATATGGAAATTAATTAGTAATATACCTCGCAAGAAGGTGAAAATAAAATAGAATAATTCCAACAAGTTTCTCAGTTACATACTTTTAAGCAGTCTTGCAAACTTGACCAATGTTTACTACCTTGAACGGTTTGAGATATCGAACTGTTGAAAACACATTATTAACTTTATGTTTATTTAAAACCATTCATGTGATACTTGTCGCATATTTACCTAGTTTTTCGCAATAAGACTCTTTTTGAAAAGTGACATTTTCAATCCTTTGTAATTTTGTTCTTTTTTTTTTTTTTTAACGTTATCTTATGATCACAGTTACTGAGCAATGAATTGAGATTCTGCAACACCTAAGTTATGAGTTTGCAACTTATTACTAGAGTAGAATCCAAACCGTAGATTTGGATTTGTATTTGAGGCGTCATATTCTAGCATATTTGGAACCTTGGATAACAGGCATCGAAAGTGAGTTCTATAACCACAAGCTTATGAACGAATTCTTTGGTAATCGGAGTTGTAATTTCGCTGGCACAATAGTTTCTCTCGTGACTGTATGGTAAGCGAATGCGCCTTTGGTCTGGGAGACTACTTTTGATTCCCGATGGTAGCCCATAAGTTCGGATTTGACGTTAAGATATAGGTACATATCTCATATCTCGGTGCTGAAAAGAAACACCAAACTCAAAAATCAACCATTTTCATCAGCAGAATTGCAAACCCGCTCCGAATATCTTGCTATTAACTTTGGAACAAATTGACGAATTTGAGTACAATATTCCTTGGCATAGAGCAATCATAATTTTCTGAAATTTACTGGAAACTATGATGATTTTGGTGCACGCTTTCCAAAGTTGACGGGAGCGTCATTCTTGATGATACTTGAAGAAGAATAAATTTGTTAAAGTGCAATTATCGTGATTTATTTTAATGTGTGAACAACTCTACGAAAGAATCGTTGCTGGCTTTTGCGATATAAATAGTTCCAACTTCTCCAATGTATTTCTAAATACAGAAGTTAGCATCGTGTTAGACAAACTTAATATGACGCTAAGAACGACTGTGAATAAAACCAACAACGTTTATTTAATCCAGCGTTGTTTCCTGTTCTAGCGTCCAAGTACTGCCAGAGTAAACATAAGGAAAATAGATTTCACTTTGATCTTTAGTAAAAACAAAACTTACGCAATGAAGTTTTCTTAGTTTCACCTAGAATTTTACAGAATCCTTCCCCGTCACGAGAAGTCCACAATGAGTGTGATACAACAAGATTATATATATGTATATACAGTGGCGTATTTACGATTTTGTTTCGGGAGGGGCTTTGCTAACTTTCGGGGGGGGGGGCTTTGCCTGGAAAAGTGAAAATTCTGCAAGATATTTCATTTACTTTACTATACTAAGTAAGATTTCGGGGGGGGGGGCTGAAGCCCGGAAGCCACCCTCCTAAATACGCCATTGTGTATATATATTATTGAAATATCTTGTGTAATGACTTGTGCATCTTAAAACGCTAATAAATGCAATTCAATTTGTTCGTATAATCACCTTTATACTATCTATCATGTAACACTAAATCAGTTTTTGAAATCTAACCATTGACTAAACGAGTTAGCCATGAGACTTGAGAAATTTCTCGCCTCGTCTTGAATTTGGAAATGCACTTTCGTCTAGTGGGCAACAATAATGAAAAGTCTTTATATATATATGAGTTAAGAATGTACATATTCGGGCAGGGATTGGTATTCTTAACGAGGTTGATACTACTTATTAAAGTTTAACGATTAGTAATTTCTTCTAGTACAAAATCATATTTCAATTCAAAACGATAATAGTGGATGTAGCTGACCGTCACTGTAGCCAATAGTTAGTTGTAGCGTTTTCTTAGAGTTAGATGATTATCTTGTGTATTTTAATGTTGTTTTTAAAAATGGAGATTCAAAGTACACTAACAGCAAATTTATAATTTTATATACAATAGGTAATGGTAGAACACATGATTTAAAAAAAAAAAAAAGACATGTGTGAAAAGAATTAAGTAAAAGAAATACAACATAAGATAAAATGTTGTTATTTGCAAGTTTAATGTAGAACCTTAAATCAAATGAATGAATGATGAGAGAGAGGAAAAATAAGTATTCTGTCCTTGTAGTTGATTTGCCTTTGGGTAAGAAGGAAAACTATATGTCCTCTTCACTCCTTGTCCAGTCGATCAGGATGAATGGATATGCAAGTCTATAATTAGTCAATTGTAAAGCGGAAGTTTTCCTTTTCTCTATATTTACATATATTGTAAATATTTATATCTCTAACTCTAAATCATTCATTAATCAGATCAAAATTTATGATTAAAGATTCTGTAAAAAAAAAAAAAAAATGAAATAAAGAAAATAACATAGTGCGATGAGACGCGGTGGGAGTTGAAAACAAAGTTGTGTAGAGACAGTTCAAATGGGAGAGAGGAGAAGGATAGTGCAGAGTTTTGTAGAGGACGAAGAAGGACGTACAGATTAGAACAGTTGGCGTCAGTTGGTCTTCTTCCAACTGCTTGCTGGCCTCCCAAGAGATTCGTTATTGATTGTCGCAATATTGGGACAGATAGTCTGAATATACAGTAAAACCTTCAATTGTGGCGCATTGTGACCCTGTTTGTAATGTGACTTAGCTTGATGATTAATGTTTCTAGTCAAAACTGATAAATTCGAATTATTGTGTGAGTACATTACATCTCACCCTTATGAAACGAAAAGCTTTGTGTTCAAAGATCATGGCTATACTATGTAGATTACGTGGGACAGATGTTAAATGCAAGTGATTGATGATAAAGAAAATTATACGATGATAATAATGAACAGAAAACATAAGACCTCCGACAAAACTTACGTAAAGTGTAGCGTTGTCCATCACTACCTAATTTAGTCTTCGATTGAACCAGCGGTGCTGGCATTCAGTCTTTCACTCATGCGTTAGTTGCGTCACAGTTTCATTTCTCAATGACAAAACTATGGTCAATGACTTAACTATGGTACGTAAGTAAACGACCATATTGCAGGATGTGAATATTCGCGTAATCAATAGTAGTGTTGCCCACGAAATTGCAAATACCTCAAGTCTCGTGAGCAACACTAGTTTACCCAAGGTTTTGATCTCAAACACTATTCTACCTAGGTAATGTTATATGATTCATAGTGTTAAAAACATAAATTAATAAACTGATTGTACGAACACAATTGAAGAGCATTTATCAACGTTTAAAGGTTCACAAGTCATTGCACAATATACTTCAATACTAAATATGCAGTTAATGCTATTATATCACTCCTTTTGTGGACCTCTTGTGATGTGGAAGCATGTTGGTGTCTTCTAAATGAAATTCAGGAAAACATCAGATAATAAATTCTGTACACGAATTTACAAAACGAGAAGAGACAAGCATTAAGAAATTTTCCTAGCGGGGCAATTGGAGGACATAGTGGGTTCGTCTCTCAGAATCACGCGAGTACCGACCAGCCTTGTGAAGTTTGAGAAACTTATCTTGAATAGCTAGTCTCGCCTTTTTAAATTGTTCTATGAGCTCATAAAAACATAGAACGTATATCGGTTTTGAAATGGTGACCTTTTTAACTACTAACGGCACAGTAAATACTTGGCTACAATCACAGCCAATTACATCAGAGCTCTTGCTGACGTTTAAAATTAAAGTTATTCATAAATCTTTGTAAAAAAGAATCCCTCAGACACTAAACATCCCCAATCGAGTGAGTGCAGGCAAAACGGGAATACCCGTTTGGCCTACATCTAAAATGAGATTAAGATACTGATATTTATTGCTTGAAGGTCCGCAGGCGAAACGGGAATAGTCCAAATGGCAATGAACCCACTAAAACAGTGTTTGAGATCAAGGCTAGGATGAATTTATGTTGCCCACGGAACTTGAGAAATTTCTCGTCTCGAAAACAAGACAATAATTGTGTTTCTGGCCTCTTCCCGAATTTAGAAAAGTATTTCTCGTGATGTTTTCGAGATTATAATCAAGACGAGAAGATAAATTTGTGGTATCTTGGACAACACTACGTTTAGAATAGGATAAACTAGTGGACTGGCGCAGGGGTGCGTCTGTAGGGAGCAAATGCGTTAGCAACGGTGGGTATGAGCGTAAACTAGAAGTTTATCCAATCATTATGTGAAATAGAAATAAAAAACATACGTTTCGAATTCCTAAAATTTAAATACATCACGAATATCAACCAATATCCAGTTTTTGATTTTATTATGTCATAGCGAAATATTTTCCGGTATAAACTGCCAAGGCATTTTGTAGGGATGTTAGTTTCAAATGCAAATTAACAAGTATCTCTGACATTTTCATTCAAGAGCTCAATCCTTTGGGAGTTTGTTCGACAATAGGACTACAGTTACGAAAATCTTACGGGTTTTTATTTCTGTGATAATTCAGGTTTTAACTTCCTATAAAGTATTTCTACTTATGATATCGATTCAAACGTTATCAAAACCATTGGCGTATTTAGGATCTTGTTTCGGAGGGGGATGCTTGTAAACCAGTAAGAAGCATTTGTGTTGTACGTATAATGCGAAAAAATAATAATGAAATTATTTCGCGAGGGGGGTTGAGCCCGATAGCCTCCTAAACACGCCACTAATCAAAACATATTTGTTAAAATTATTAGTGCATAAATGTAAATTACCCTTCATAATATTACAAAATTCTTATATTCATTGCATTGTTCACATAGAAAAATATCATGATGAAGCAAACTTTTCAGTGCTGTATCTCAGTTACATGAGTTACACATTATCCACTTCAAAATCAAAAGAAAAATATTTCACTTGTTTATCCTTGGAACACCAATATCGGACCCAAATGATCTAGACCCTCAGAAATACTGTAATATTTATTTATTTATTTTGTATATTCCTGTTATGCATACGCATGAAATGTGATTATTAGTTCTTTTATCTTCTCAGATACTTCTTTAAAGTTTTATTTTTTAAAGTGATATCCCTTATTTTGGAAAGCAAAATATTGATGATAATGCTTTTAGTTTTGCGTTTCCTCGGGCGTGTCTCCTTTTTTCACCGCGCAAGAATCAAGATTTAGTATTAAAAATGGTTGAAATAGGAAAATAGGGAAAGTACACATTGTTTGACAAGAAGGCTTGTTATAAAATACAAGTAAAAAGATGTAAAGGTACATAAGGTTGCCTCATTTCTGACAGCAGGCAGCCTTGCCTCCGCAAACATTTCTTCTTCCGACTGTATAATCAGGTTGTCAACTAACATAACTTCGAAGATATGTATCGCATTTTTAGATGAACAATCTTATCTCAATTCGTAACTTGTTTTCCTCCCCCACCAACCTTTTGAAGATCAGTGAGGAACAATGGTGTGAATGGATAAGTTATCTGCACCTCCAAAAGCAGGAAAAGAAACTCTGCTTAAGTGCTTTCCAGTGCTGTCATATTTCCTTTGAAAAAAGTAATAGTTGTTAATGAACTATAAGAGCTAGATAAAAAGTAAAAAAAAGTTAACATGTAGTATTGGGATAGGTTAACATCTGGAGAAATTTTGATCTGCATAAGACGAATAGTTTGTAAAGGGCTGGGTCTGGTCAAATTGATTAGATATGTAAATTTGACCTCGACTCCTGAATATTAGCATGGGATAATTATCATAGTGACATACAGTATGCTCGGGGGCGCCAGACCTGAATAAATTGATAAGTAAATTTAAATTTGCCTATCAAGGCTGGGCTTTTGATGGTTCGTTTTCGAAAAGTGCAGCGGTGCGATAGTAAGCTAAAGCTGGAAAGCTGAAGTTAACGCCGCGTGGCTGGAACCTGAGGTCTCCAAGTCTAATGTTCAATTAGCGATACACGAAACGTAGAGAAATTTAAAGGTAATACTTCTAATGATATACAGATCTCAGCGCCCTACTTTTCCCCCAAAATGGTATAACCAGGGCGCTAGGAAAAAGTAGTTGCGCAGCTAATTAGAATTTAAACAAAACAAAATAAACATCTGTTTTACGCAACCTCCACAGAACGGGCACACGCTACAAAGCTGAGAGAAACTTTTCTTGCTAATGCAGTTTTTATGGGACAGACTGTACTGAATACCAGTTGGAGAAGCAAGTGAATTTTTGAATAAGAATTCAGTTGCTGAATGCTGTAGTAGATTTTTGATTTATTGAAATAATAGATATAATGGAAATAAATCAAATCGAAATAATTCGAAATAACTCAAATTAATTATGACTGTAGTGGTCAGTTCAGGCATCTCCCAAATTACTGGCAGTGTTAATACAAAAAAAATGCTTTTACCATGTCTTTTACAAAGCCAAAGGGTTTCTGAATATCTCCAATGTAAGACGGATGTTTTAGCAGTTTCTCGGAGAATTTTAACTGTTAATAGCTCAGCCTGTGTGTGGGCCACGACGACAGAAAGGAATGGGGTCTATTGTCCAGAAAAGTTGGCCTTCAGTTACCTGCGATCGAAGCTGGTTAAATCGAAAAATAAAGATGTTTACTTTTAAAGAAAAAGAAAATTGTGCTTTGGCTAACTCAAATTTTAATATCGAGTTGATTGCACATAATTTACATATGTAATGATAATTACTTCTAAGCGATTGTCACAAGTTCTCATGATACTTTGGAAAGAAGTTCACCATGTTGTTATATAGGGATTGATGGTATTAGCTGAAAACGTTAGATATGACCTTAGGAGTTTTTAAATTTGCTAATTTGTAATAATAAAATGTTTTATGTGTTTGTTTATTTTCACAGTAGCTTTAATATAATTTTCGTCTATATTTGCATTTGATGTTATTATCATTTCCAATTTTTCATTAAAAGAGTTAGTATAATTAACAATAACTTTATATTCACATTTCTTCTTGTTAAAGTTGAATTTAAATGATATATCAGTTATTAATACACCTCCTACGGACAAAGACATTCTTATAAATCAATAAGAAGTGACAGGAATAAATATATGAATAAAAAAAGTTATTGCAGATAATATTACTGCAAGCCATAATTTCTTTATGAAAGTGCATTGTAATTTTCTAATGATGTTTTCCAGAAATTTTATTATTTTCTGCCTTGAAATATCTTTAGGTAAATGAAACTTGTTTGATATATAATAAATAATGACTAAAGTTTTTTAATTGACTGGTAAAATATCGTATATCGTATTAAATAAAATATTTCATTATGATCTAAGTAATGTTGATAATGATTTAAATATAGGTTTGACAAGGTTTTATAGTACACACTGGACCTCTGATATTAGAGAAGGATAAAATCGATTTAAATATGGTGATAGATAATTTATTGTTTCAAAAGGACAATACTGTTTAAAACATTTTGACGATTATATAAAATACCAATCTATAAAAATTGCACTATCAGAAAAACGTTTGAAAACAGAGTAGAAGTTGAAACGGAATCCGAAATTGAAATTGAGATATAACAACGGAAAGTATAGGTGTGCTCTTGGTTTTGAGTTATAAAAGTATAAATTACGTATTGGAGACAAACTGTCAAAATTTCACTCTTTCAGCATAATCAGTGTTCATTTTGTTTCACTGAGAGAATGATGCTTGGTGAATAAACTTACAGAGAAGTCGGAATTATAGAGTCATTTACAAAGAGTTATTGAGTCATTTTTACATTAATTGTCTTTATAAGTACTTAATAAGCCGTGTTTTAATCTTACACGAGATAAATTTTTTAAAATCCCTTTTCAATTCCAATTTATTATTTGCTTCGAAGCCAGCTCACTTTCGGTATGATGCTTCGGATTTAGAAATGTTTGAAGTTCCAATTCCAGTTCAACCTATTCCAGTCAATTCAATTTTATTTATAACAACTCCATGATTTCCATTTCTATTGTTAACAAGAATGGAAAGAAATTATATATAAGTTTTATTGTTTCATTTGCATGAAATAATCCTCCTGCTTATGCACATAAAACTTAAATGCCCATTTAACAATTTGAAAATGGATAAACGTATCACCTAATTCTATATTAAACTCTATGCTTTTATTGGACTCATTGAAATTTTTACATGTTCATCTGTTTGGTGGAAAACTTTCCAATTCATAACTGAATATTTTTAATCCTATCCAATAATTATAGAGAATTTTTTTTTGAAAGTAGAAAGATGTTACCGGGTCTTTAAAAAACCATGCTAACGGTAAAATACATAATGATACTTGTTTGTGAGATGTGCTACAAGCTATAGAACATGTCCTATTGTTAATTGAAACATGGGGAGGGTAGGTCTTGGTTTGTAAAAGTTCTGAGTGTTTCCTGGAAAAGTTGAATGACATTTGGGATGTTATTGACCCTTGTTGCTAGCTGTGGCCAAGCAGGACCATGGCCCTTCGCTTGAGAAGGGTTTCTGAAGAGTGCCCCTATGTACGACTCTTCCAGCACACCTCAAATGCATTTAGGACTTTGTCCTTATAAAAAGTAATTGTAGGACCCCTCCAATGGATATAGGAACCTGTTCCTGTCTTTTTTATTTCATTCGTATTATGTACAATAGTACTCGATGTTAAAGTGGTTCCAGGACCTTTAAAAAGTTTGCGAGAAGAGTGCCCTGTGTAGGGGCCCTGTATAGCCCTTGGCCCCTCAAAAACTCGTTGTTCCCAGACTTTTCAGGTTTGATACTAGGTACAGTATAAAAATATAACCCCCCAGAAGAACCGTGGCTTGAGAATGATGTCCTAAATAGTACCCGTTTTTTATTTCATTCGTATTAATTAGAATAATACTCGTTGTAAAAATAGTTCCAGGACCCCTCCACTGCTTTTAGGACCCTCCGCGGTCCCCAGGGACCCCTATGTGAAAGCCGTGCACACTAACAGGAAAATAGAATTAATCACCTCATAATTTTTAAAGGATTTCGTTCATATGAAGCTCAGAGGAATTATATTCCGAAAATACTAAATTGTGTGAGTGTACTAAATATTGAAACTGAACCCGGGACTTCCACGCCAAAGGCGTACACAGTAAGTGCTTGTCTATTCTCTCGTGTTATTTATAATAACATTCGTTGTAAAAGAACAGGAATTGAACCTGGGACCCCCTATGTAATTATACTAAAATGCGCGAACTTGTGAGGTGTAGTGGAGGAAGGAAGGTAGAATGGAATAGAAATCTTTATTCACTCATTCATTTTATTGTTCATTTATTTCATTGGATCATTTGCTTTTGCAAATTCAGAACACTATGTGTGAACGTATTAAGACTCGTTAGTAAATTTGTGTGTGAACATGTTAAAAATTGTGGCGCGATGCGGACAAGTCTTCAAATACATGCATCTCTCACGGCTTCACAACACTGAATGAAACTAGCAGTAAGCTTACGGTTCTGTCAGGTGAAAGTGTTTATGCGCGTGACGTCACAACCGTCCACCTCACAGTGGCAATGACCATGCTGGATTGTCTGTTAGAGGAAAATACGTATGAACTTTTCCCCCTTGCTGGCGCTTAAGGTGGTTTCTTGTGCATACTGCATGTGAATGGCCTACCAATATGATGCGAGCAGAGAGCGAAGGGAGTGGGGGTTGAAGCGACTTTGTGATGACAGTTTTCCTGGCAATAGTATACACCCAAGCTCCCCCTTTTCCTCGTATTGCATAGTGTATGATATGTACATGCAAACAGCCTTCCCAAATGTTTCCTTGTGGCCAGCTTATCATTGACCTTGACCCTGCATACTTTTGCTTCAGTGTTGCAACCAACATTCGTTTTGGTAGAGAGAGATATAATTCATTGCGATTACTTGGAAAATTATCGTTGAAAACCAGATAAAAAACAATGATTTGAGAATACATTAAGAAATTTGATAGTATCAACACAATTTAATGATTATATATTAGAATGAAATTTTATCATACAAGCTGTACGCAAAGTCCAGGTGTAAATCACGATCTATGTCTGCAATATCCCAGAAGCTATGTAGATTTCATTTTGAATTTCTTTTTGTCCAGACAAGATGTAAAATGCATTCTCCCATTTGCAGTGAAAAGTTTGTTGTCTGTAAATATTTGTAGAGAAAATGTTAAGTAATGCCAGATGAATGACACCTGAATGTCCTAAATAAAAGATTTCTTCTCCTTTTTCCTTATATTCTGATATTAAACTAAGTATACAATGTGTGTGTTGATTTTTTCTGACTTACTTTTTTGAAGTTTGATTTTTCTTCGTCTTAGAAGATACATGTAGGTTTTTTCTTTCATTTTATGCTTTGTTATTTTATGGTCTATTTGTAAAAGGTTAAGAGCTAGTTTAGACTGTTGAAAAATAGTAAAATGAGAATGTGGAATAAAGGGAGAGCTCTGGGAAAAACCACAGGGACAAGACCATTGTATGGTATAAAGCTAAGTTGTTGAAACGTAACTTATATTTAACGACTTCTAATACGATTATTTGGTATTAAGTTATAATCTTTGAGAAATGAATGAAATAAGAACCGGAGAGCGGGAAAAAATGGGAGAAACCTCGGGAAAACCCACGGACATAATGTAATTATTTAGTACAAGTCAAGTTTGTTGAAAACCAACGTAGGATAAACTTATTCTGTAATAAGGTACTATATTTAAAAATAGTAAAATGAAAAACCGGAGAAAACGGGAGACGTTCGGGAAAAATCACAGGGACAAACACATTGTATGGTATAACCGTAAATTGTTGAGTTGTTGAGCTAAGTTCTATGAAAAATTAATGGGTAGAATTTAGGAACTAAGAGTTGAATTATTGGTCAACAGCACGGATGTATGAGACGTGAACCTACACTTTTTACTGGTCAATTTTTAGTTGTTATTAGCTAATTACATACTTGAGAAAGTTATATCCTCACAAGATTTTGTAGTGATTTAGTAACAATCCGAACTGTATGAGCCCTCCATGACCTGGGGAGAGAACCGATCCACATAAGTTTTGATGTTTAAGGTTTGAATTTGGATCATTTCACACCAGAGGTGTGTACTATATGAGTTACTGCACGCGAAATTTTAACCGGCTTAACACGCGGTTCCTTACGGTACTATGTCCGGGCCTAATCCTGGTTTTGAAGTCGCGTACATTAACCGGACGAAATTTGATAAAAGGCGCAAACGATACGCGTTATTGCAAGAGTTTTAAGTCGCCCCGTTACCGCCAGGGACAGATTTAGAGCATAGATGCTTCCGTTCTGATTCGAACTTAAGTTGTAACGCCAAAGATCTACTAAATAGATGATCTTTCGTATCTTTTTGTTTCGTTTTCATTAAAGAAAATTCGGAGGAATTATATTCCGAAATATTAAAAAGCTCGATGAGCACTTTCAGTGTGAACGTTTTAAGAGCTTCTTGTTAAAATAAGTGCAAACATACCAATTATTTGATGATCGCTTGCCAAAGGAAGCTTAAATTATGTACTAGGGGGACTCCTCCTGTTATTGCTGTATACCTCTGAATCTTTCGGAAAAAGATGTAAAACTCAAAGATTTCATTTCATTTCTTTCGGAAATACAAAAAGCTTGTAATTAAATTATTTGGTATTTTGCTTCGATACGAACCTCAGCATATATGTTGGATCGTATGCCAAGGCATACTTGTTGTTAAAAATAAGCGTGAGCAAAGTAAACATTTTGTTGGGAGGGGTCCAATATGATAGGTGAAGTAAGAAAATGCTACTAAATTATTCTAACGCTTTATGTGAACTGATAAAAAGTTCCGAAAATACTAAAAGCTTATAATTATTCGAACACTTTGTGTGATCCTATGAAGAATGTTTTGAAAATTCTAATTATTTTCCGCTTTTAGGAAAGTCGGATAGAAAAAATACTAATTATTTGCTGATTTGCTAGCCGAAGCAAACTCAATATATGTACTGGGGGCACCCCACCCCGTAATCAACGCAAGCCCCATTTATTAGTAAATCTGCATAATTGTTTTAAAATGTGCATTTATTTACAATACTTTTAAAAGTGATCATTTATTTATAATAATAAATTTACAAATCACAAAATAAGTTTACTCACCTGCAAAAGAGAAGAGTACGCTCGAACATCGACCTGAACAGCACCTCACAGTAAACTGATTAATGATTCCAAAATTCTACACAAGGTGTCGTTACTAACATCAGTATTAGTATATATGATAGCTTTATTTATTATTATTATTATTATTATTATTATTATTATTATTATTATTATTATTATTATTATTATTATTATTATTATTATTATTATTATTATTATTATTATTAAAGTATTGACAGTGAATATTTTGTAGGAATTTTAATATTTTCAGAATCTACAATTGTTCGGAGTTTACACAGTAAACGAAACGGTTGAAAAAGGAAAGTACGAAATATAGTATTGTTGGTAACTACACTACGAGATGTTAACCATAATAATAAAAGCTTTAAGTTTTACATCCCCCAGATAGGCTGAAGGAAACTGTGACGTTTTTCGTAGTTTTGCTCTGATGAAAACTTTTGAAAAACTATGAGGAAGAAAGTAAAGAAACTGTGGGAAAATCACACATACAATGTCTGATCACATTAATTTATACAAATCCGAGTTGTTTCGTTATAAAAATGTTAAAATAATTATTGAGATTGAACTAAGAACATCAATTATATGAAGTGAATGCTTTATCTCTGCACCACTTGTTATTAGGTAATTTTGAATCAAAGTGTGTTATAAACATACAAGTTTCCGCTCCTCAACTTTTGGTTGAATTGATTTTATCGTCCCGTTGAACAGCGAGGGTATTTGAGATGTGAACTTACTGATTAACATGGAATCCAAACCACGTGAGGTCCAGCCGGGAATTGAACCCGGGACTCCCATGCCAAAGGCGCGTACGCTAGCCGCTTAGCCATGAAGGAGTTCGCGCTGGACTTTTGGGTTTCTTATAATATCAATACTTTGTTTGGTGGGAAAATCGGAATTATGAGTTTCCATTAGGATTGACATATATATGATTTTTTACAACCGGGAAACTTTTTTCTTGGGAGTAAGCTGATTTTGAGTTTAACGTAATGTTCATCAGCAAGGGTATATGAAATATGGTCCTACCAGGAATATAAGTTTTACATTAGAGAAACGTTTTTGAGTTAAATGTCCCATTTAGCAGCAAGAGTATATCTTGTATTCTTATAAACATTATTCGTGAGGATACAATCCATTTCAATTGAACTATCGCTGGGAATTAGGCACAGGTATTAACATACCACCGAAACATTTTAGTTGTGATTGATTTAACGTCATATTTACCAGTAATGTTATATATTGTATATATCTTGGATATTGTTCGTGCCGATTGACCGAGAATTTGAAGCACATGAATTTCCGCATGGAATCAAACCAAGGTCCCGCACACCAGCGATTCTTATGCAGATCTTGACAACAGTTAAATAGCAGTTTTCCACGGTAAAAATGATATTTGAAAAAACAAAGGATTTATGGAAGATTAAGGTTAACAAGTGTTAATGTAGTAATTGTAATGGCATTATATTTTTATGTTACATGAATAGAAAATATGTTGTACTAATAACACTTTTTTATTTTTTTATTTTACAAACATTGGGCAACAGTTATCAGCATCTAACAAATTATCAAATGGTGATGGTGTGAATGAAATATTACACTTCCTAGATGGAAGAAGGAAGGAGGGAAGGAGAAAAAGAATTTGAAGAATAGAACGCTAGAAAATATTATTTTGATCAGAGGTAATTTAAAAATATTAAATTAGTTCCACATTTCTCACACGAATGCCCAGAAAACGGGAAAAGAAGAGAGATGGCTCGTGTATGACATATGCGTCAACCCTGATTTAATAAGTCTAATATTAAGACAAGATAAAGAAGAAGAGATGAGGATAAATCAAATTTTAGGACTGGCATGGGATTTGGAGGGGAAGGTGGGGGAAAGAAAAAGAAGAAAAGGAATAGAGAGAAGAGATGGAAGTAGTGGAGGAAGGGAAAGAGGGGGTGAATTAATGGTTGGATTGTAAATACTTGTAAATAATCGTAAAATAAATGTGTGTGTTGTGCTGGTGTTGGGGCAATCGAAAATTTGTTTTTTTTTCTTTTGAATTTTATACATATTTTAAAACCTAACGTAATACTCTCATTCAGCGTTATTAGTTTGATTGAGTTATTTAGCACTGTTGAGGTATTTTAACACTGTCAGTAAATATTATGTGATGAAAATTTGATCCGTACATGAGACATAGAGTTCTTTTTCTTTCATATACTGCAAAGTGTACTCTTACTTGAAATCATAGTAAGTACTTTTTGATGGATGGATGAATTTTGAGTTTATTATTCCGTTCACCAACGAGGCTACACGAGACGTGTCCCTACTGCTTAACGTAATTTACTCGAGCTACCACCGGAAATTGAGTTTTTCGCTCCTTTCAACACAAACACTATATGTTTTGTATATTATTATAAGAATGTACGTGATGATTTTAACATCGAGGCTATATGGAACATGCACCTACAGCATAATGTGAGATCCAAACAACATAAGCTCCTACTTGGAATTAATTCCAAGTCTTTCACAACAAAGAACCTACAGAATCATGAGGGAACTCTTCACGAGCTCTTGCAACACAGAATTTAGCATTTTCTTTTATTACATAAATAAAGAAATCTTTTAATTAACATCCCACGTATATGCACGTTAGGCTATTTTATATCACACCACTTTAAAAAGTTAACTTTTAAGATAAATAGTAATTGAATAATTAATGGAATGAGTATTTCGGAGGATTGATTGACTGATTTTGAGTTTTGCGTCCCGTTTAACAGCTAGGCTATATTTTTGTATATGCTTACAATACTTTGCTCGTGGTGATTAACGTAAAATCCGAACCACATATTGCTTCAATAAGGATTAGAAAACCGTTTTCTAATGCTAATTCTTTTCTTTTTTCTCTTGTAGTAAAAGTAGTAGTAGTAGTAGTAGTAGTAGTAGTAGTAATAGTAAACTGTTCAGAGTTTTCGGCTATTGATAAGAATTTAACTTAATGTTGAATGTTAGTATACATACTATTTGGTATATCTAAAAACTGGTTTCAAATATAACATACTTTAAGGAAAGAAAGAAATCTTTAAGTTTCATGTTCCACAGTTAGTTTAAAATATATATATTAGATCATTTCATAAAACTTCAGTCTTAAAATGAAAGAAACCGGAAAAAACATATCTATAGTGTTTGTCCACTGCAAACTTACTTGGTCGGGGTTCGAACCAAGGAGCGCAAGCACCAGAGGAAAGCATTTCAACAAGGAGCCAACATGCAACTAGTTACGAAGAAGCGTAGTTTAAAATATAAATCTTTCTGTTTAACGTCCCACAATTATGCACGTTAGGACAGCTTATAACAGCACACTGTGTGGTAAGATGTCCTTTTCTGATAAATGAAATGGTTGAATGAGAAAGTGAGAGAAACCACACAAAATCCATAGACACAGTGCTGTCTACCACAAACTTACTTTACCGAGGATCGAACCAGGGACTTTACCCACCAAAGGCATACTATTTATTCTTGAACCAATACAAATAAACTTTTGCTACTGTAAAAATTTAAAAGAAATAACTGGAGGGATACCACACACCAAAACTGTACTATGCTTAAGCAACTAGTTTGAAATAAATACCTACATGAACGATCTTGAAAATGATAATATTTGTGTAAAAGAAAGAAAAAGGTAAGTTATAGCCTCTATGACTTGTAAGTCTTTTGAACCTTCGGATTGCAAGCACGAAAGGCAGAAAACAATCTTGTTTTATTTATTTATCATGTTGGATAACTAATAGCGACAAAAATAATTGTGAAGGTATCGCTCGGAACTTGCTTTAATACGTACCATCGCGACATTTACTTGAAAGGATTGAAAATATAGTTCATTTAAAATAGCATGTCCTGTAAGAAAATTAAGGAATTGAATTCGTACACGTTGGTAATGTAATATTAGTACCATGCAACTTTGTTCGATTGTCGTATTGAATATATTTTCAAGCTAAGAGGGAGACGGATGATGCTGACAAAATGAAGACCATTCAAAACAGATACATAAAAGGTAGCATTTCGCAAAAAGTGTAAATTCAGTATTGAATTCAGTAAGCAGTATGGCAAACATCTTCATATCTTTAAAGTACTTTATTCTTTCTCAACAACAATTTTCATTGGATCCCAACATTTTTAACAACGAGTTTGTATAACAAACAATACAATGCATAAGCAGAGTTTGTGTAACAAACGATTTATTTACAACTTCCCAAATAAAATTTGCTCTTAGGAAATTACCTAATAAAACTAACTATCTAAAATTGCTATGGAATCGATAATTTAAAAGAATACAAGTAATACTGATCAATACCTGAGGTGTTGAAAGATTTTGTTAACAATTCTTTGGAAAACTGTTAGGAGCAATTTCAAATTTGGTGTAGCTTTTCATTTTTTAAACTGTTGTTTTTGAAAACGTTGTTGCAGATAAAAGTATATTGTTGTTTAGTAAACACTAAAAAGTTGTGAGGGTTGCATATTGTATTTAATATAACTGAAGTTATCGCGTGTCGGCAAGATAAAAGGTTTAGAAAACACACACTCAGAAGTTATACTTGAACTGAAGTCTTTGTCTTTTTAAAGCTAGAATAAAGAATAAACAAATGAAATGAAGGAACATATGACTATGTATGGGAATCAAACCATAAACCTTTACATTGGAGATGTACAACCCACTACACATACACATACATGCATATACATATAAAGATATTTCAGTAAGTAGATGTTCTTTGAATGTTCAGAAAAACAGACTTTATCCATAAAATTAAAAATATTCGTGCATGTATGTGCTAGGGGGGGGGGTAGGTGCTAAAGTTGGAAACTTTATAACTTACAGAGTTTACTAAGATATTGTTAGGAATTTGAGTTTTTTATGACCTAAGAGTATTTAGGATTTGAATTTGTGAACGTTTGCCATGTTTGGAGCGTGGCGTCCCTTGACGAGTATACAGTCCAGGAAAAAGGAAAAGAGAGTTTAGAGGGGAGGAGGAAGGAAGGAAAGAAGGAAGGAACCTGTCCGGGACTTAGAACACCCGCATTAACAGAAAAAAAATCTGGAAAATGTTACATGCTGTAAGACAGTAAAAGTCCTGGAAAATCTTACATACTATAACAAACAAAAAACTGGAAAACGTCACATAGGGTGGTTGATTGGTCTGAAAATGTGTTTTACACAGTTTGATTTTCACAAAATGTTCCTACCGTGAATTAAGTTTGGATTCATTCCATCTATTATTATATTAGGTATGCTGAGCTATTGGGGAATAGGTTGTGAGTAAAGGTTAGACAGTATTTGGAAATTTGTCGTGTAAATGAATTGAACCTGAAAAGAATGGTTTTAGCAAAGGCAGAAATTTTTGCTTTGAACCTGGGCGAGTTGTATCAGCATATACCGTAAAAGGAGAAAGTTGGACCATAATATTACCAGTAAACATTATTATTATTATTATTATTATTATTATTATTATTATTATTATTATTATTATTATTATTATTATATTATTTCTTAAAATATATGATAGTGAAAACTAGAAAATTGATTACTAGGAACAATTTTAGCTATGCTCAAAGTAAGAACATGACCAGTAGAAAAGTTCAGTATGTTTAAAAGTAAGAAAATGATTGTTAGGAAGACTTAAGAATGATTCACGAAGATATTAGATGTCGACTAAAAGCATGGAATTCATGTTATTGTTCAGTTTAAAATCTCTTGTAAATTTTCAAACATTTGAAGCTTTATATATATAACGATAATTATGCGTGCTGTTTTGTATCACTGCGCTTTGAACCTAAGACGAACATTCGGACGCAAGAGGAACGAGGAATTATGTAGTTAGCATTATTAGAGTTGTCAAGTATAGGAGGCTTAGGTGAGCATGTAATGTAGCTAGAATGGAAAAAGTAGAAATGCTTCGAAAATTTTAACCGGTAAAAGAGGAAATAGACCATTAGGAAGACTTCGGCGCAAATGGAGAACAATATTGAGATATGTCGACTAAAAGCATGGAATTCATGTTATTGTTCAGTTTAAAATTTCTTGTAAATTTTCAAAAATTTGAAGCTTTATATGTATAACGATAATTATGCGTGCTATTCTGTATCGCTGCGCTTTGAACCTAAGACGAACATTCGGACGCAAGAGGAACGAGGAATTATGTAGTTAGCATTATTAGAGTTATCAAGTGTAGGAGGCTTAGGTGAGCATGTAATGTAGCTAGAATGGAAAAAGTAGAAATGCTTCCGCAGAAATAGAAATACAAATTAAAAACTAGATCCATTTGACGAAGGATAGAACTTATTGTAGAGTTTTTGTGAACGCTGTATTGAACCTACGGGTTCCATACAGCATAGTTAGTTAAAATGTTGTAAAACAAACAAAACTAGAAAAGAGAAGTACAAAGTAAGTGATCATTATTTTTTAACACAACACTTTGTTTTTGCCATCTCCTTTCAGAAGGAAAGTCAGATAGAAAATACTAATTATTCGGCATTTTGCTTTGATACAAAGCTCACCATATACGAGGGTTGGAACTTAAATAGTGGCATCACTGCTGTGGAGACACTATGCAATGAAATGTACTAGTGGCGCTCATAGCGCAAGTTGTTGACATACCTACCTAACCTCCGAGCAAATACACTCGCCCGTCCCACGTCACCGGCAGGCGCACAAGCGAGTGAAGCACACTCACTTGTGAGCGAGCGGTCTAACGTAAAGGTGTCACTATTTTTTCGAAACAGAAACAACGGAGTTGGATCAAGATTGAATGTACCAGAGGTCATACAGCACGCCAGTGTCATCAAGGGCTACAAGAGGTGTGTGGGGAATCGACATTGCCGTACAGAACAGTGGCACGGTGGGTAAAAGCCTTCAACGAAGGTCGGCAAACTGTGGCAGACATGCATCGGGCAGGTCGTCCTAGCGTCTCTGAAGAAGAAGTGCTAGCTGTTGCCGCGTTAGTGGACAGTGATCGACGCCTGAAGATTCGTGAGCTCGCCCACGAAACCGGATTATGGCATTGACGGTCTGCTCTGGAGGAACGTAATGCGTTAGGACAACACAATAACAGTCATACACGAGCATCACCAAAACTTTCACCACACTGGGGCTCTGAAGCACTTTCGACTTTCGCGGCGACACATAATGACGCCATTCATTGCATTGGCGTTTCAGTGTTGGCGTAAGATCTGGCCCATGTCTCATCCAGTGTTACCATACGGCGTAAGAAAGCCTCGCCTTCGCGCTCATAGCGCTCCAAGTCCGTCTGAGCAGCGTCGTAACGCATCCATTTCTGCATTTCCGTCAACTCATGCGGAACCCTTCATGATGCAATTTTGCGCATGCCCAGGCGTTCCTTCAGGATGCGAAGCACAGTCGTATGCGCTAATCCGGTTTCGTGGGCGAGCTCACGAATCCTCAGGCGTCAGATCACTGTCCACTAACGCGGCAACAGCTTGCACTTCTTCTTCAGAGACGCTAGAACGACCTGCCCGATGCATGTCTGCCACAGTTTGCCGACCTTCGTTGAAGGCTTTTACCCACCGTGCCACTGTTCTGCACGGCAATGCCGATTCCCCACAGGCCCTCTTGAAGCCCTTGATGACACTGTCGTGCTGTATGACCTCTTTCACATTCAATCTTGATCCAACTCCATTGTTCCTGTTTCGAAAACATAGTGACACCTTTACGTTAGACCGCTTGCTCACAAGTGACTGTGCTTCGCTCGCTTGTGCGCCTGCCGGTGACGTGGGGCGGGCGAGTCTATTTGCTCAGAGGTTAAGTAGGTATGTCAACAACGTGCGCTATGAGCGCCACTAGTACATTTCATTGTATAGTGTCTCCATAGCAGTGTTGCCACTATTTAAATTCCAACCCTCGTATATATACTGGTGTATCTTTTTTATTCTTTCGTTTTCATGAAAATTATTTCCCTCATAATTATTCGAACACTTTGTGTGAACTGATAAAAAGTTCCGAAGTATTAAAAAACATTGTTAAAGGGTTTCGAAGTATATAAAAATTGCCTATGATTTTATCCTATGAGGTTGGACATTCTGGTATAACATTTTCGTAGTGCTGAAATACATATCATCAAGGAACTGAATTGGATTTTAATGGTGAGTGCTGCAGCTTTTAGGAAAAAATAAATTCATAAAACAAAACGTAAGATTACATTTTAAAACCATGCATAAAAGAATGAAATCTATTGATTGCAGTGAGATCTGTTTAAAACCTGTTTTTAAGTGGGTGTTTGATATGAAGGAACCGCAAAAACTTGTCAATGCTGTAATGAGGTCCCTAAAAGTATATAAATACCGCAGTAAAAAGGAAGAAATCAGTGTGTTCCAGTCATTGAAAAATAATCCAGTAGTTTTAATCGCTGAGAAAGTTTCTTCTTCGTTTTCGTGTACATATATGTAAATAAAAAATAAAAAGAAAAGGAAAATCAGCAATAAAAAGGACTTTATGAGAAAACGGTTTCTGCTTTTGCTTTTTGTACGCATTGGTAAATAGAAGACAAAAACATCTGCGGTCAAAAATTACTCATTAGCCATTGTAATGAAAATGGTACCCATTCAATTTCCATTTGTGGCAGCCTAAGGTAAGAAGTTTATTATTGTGCAATGGATGTTCAAAAGGATATAAATAATCTTTCAATCATGAATGTATGATTATCTATAGAGATAGTTTAAAACAAATCTGATAAGTATTATTACCGATATTGAAATACAGGATGAAGTTCTCCGAGAATTTCGGAACACATGGAAAGACATTTAACAAGCTACAACAATTTTTCAATGTTTATGTACAAGCGATTAAGAACGATGCGTTTATTAAACAACTGATAACAATATTCTTAGAAAAAAAATTAAAAGTTTTTAGTTGAGAACATTCTGATTAGAAACCAATATGATTAAAACTATGAAATGTGTTTACAATTGAAAAAATCCACCATTTGATAAAACTGTTTCAATGGATGATGGTTACAATTTTTTGGGATCGTAAAACTGTTAGCAAGTGACTCTTGCTGTTATAACTGTTTAAAAAAATTAAAGAAATATTTAGTGTGCAGTGCAATGCAATAATATTAAAAAATTCTTCTGAATAGAAGGGGGTGGGTAAATGACTAAAATGATCAGTTGACATTGCTATAATACTGGATGGTTAATAATGAGGATGGGGTAATTATTGTATGAAAAAACTGTAAAGTTGTACATATAGAAGTTAGAGGCTACCTACGGAAGCAATTTAATAAAAATTATAATTATTATAGTGAACCAAAAATAAGTGTTTATATATATTTTAAGGAGGTGGGATGAAATTCAATAAATACTATTAGTAATATTGTCTTCAAATACGTATAAAATATATATATATATATTTACTGTATGTAATGAAAATCAAAGGAGAAGATTATGATTATCTTGCCAACACTATTAGTGAATGATACATTCTGTATGTTGTATTATGTATGTTGGTGAATGATACATTCTTAAATGTTAAGGTTCGTATATGATAAATTCCATCTTAGAATCCTTATATTAGCTCTGTTTTCTCATCGGAGCTGTGATACGTGATTAACTTGTAGTGACCATTCTCATATGGAATAAGGACTTACTTTTTACTCATAGATAAATAATATGGTATTCTCAGTTCAGAGTGTTTCTTTCGTATACCACGATTTGGTGTTCATAGTACAATAGTACACATCATTAATAGTATATTTCTGCTATTCTTAGATGTTTACATCCGCGTCAGTGGTTATTTTTATGGCTTGGTTAATTCAATATTTGTCTATGATTATGTTTCACCCTTTCCATTCCAATGATGATGCTCTTTGAGAGACAGTATACATCTTTGTTTAGCAGGATGGTACTCTGTTCTCAATAAATAGTAAGATCAACGTACTTAGTACTAGTACATGTCTTACCTTTTCCCCTTGCGAGATTTTACAATATGTACTCTAAACATAACTATTAAGCATGTCTTCTACTGTTCTGGAGAATGTCTTCGAGTTCGATTCTCACATTTTCCTTTCCAAAGGTTAACATAATGGATCACGCTACCTCCAAATAAAATATTTTTCATTTCAATTGAAGTTGTACTCTCACACAATAAGAGGACCTAGGGGTTCAATTCATTTTTTGGACGCCATGTCATGTATACTGTCTTGTTTATCGTTGAGGCAGTGCTCTCGATGGTAGTCCCAACGTGCGTGTTCTTATCAACAGCGTTTAATGTATGGGAAATCAAATAATACTTTAATATCGGTTTTAACTATTCACATTATATATGCATATTCTCATAATTTTGAATCTACTATTTCAAATTAATGTGCTAATCATTGTCTTAGGTACTTGCACAAAAGGCTCAATACTTGCTCATGTTAGGTTCAACTTGTACTTTCGGTACGACGTCATCCCATAAATCAATTGTCTTACCTAATATCATGTACTTCTTACAAGTCTACTTCTTTTCTTATTAACTTGACAATGTGTCTTTGTCTCTGATTGTGATACAATGATAAATCCATTCTTACGTGAAATCCTCCATGGGATGCTTAACGTTTTTGCTTTCAACTTTTCCGCGAACTAAGTTATAAAGATACTGAAAATTAATTTCTTCGTGTGTTCTATAATCCAAAATGATGTTCTGTATCTTATATACATAATCTACTTTACCTGTCCTAATTTCTTTTAACCTATAGGTTTAATTTTTTTTACCACTAATCCCACAAATGCTGTAACCTTCTCACCAATCTGGAACTTCACTAACATTGAGTTTTTAATATTTCGGAACATTGTTTTTACAACGAGTATGCTCTGGCGTACGAACTATTACATAAGCTGACCTTCCTACGGAGACCAGCCATAAAAAATACTATTAAATACAAAATAGGACTTAGTTGCAAGCTTAGGTTATTCATTGCAACTGCATTTATGATACTGTCCATGTCGCAATAAAGCACATCTTTCGGTCCTACAGTCGTTAACAGATCGTAAATGTTTAGCTGCGCCTATGATGTAATGAACGCAGCAAGCACGACAATCAAGAACTTTAAGGTTTATTTTCGTTTTTGTGTGATACTACAGGATG
Organism: Thermobia domestica; assembly: GCF_964235325.1. Lineage (NCBI taxonomy): Eukaryota > Metazoa > Arthropoda > Insecta > Zygentoma > Lepismatidae > Thermobia > Thermobia domestica. The sequence goes on along the minus strand of NC_137460.1, from coordinate 164,495,442 downwards.
TTTTCCCCGGTAACTAGTACATTATGCAGGGGTGCCCACAAACGGGCGCTATGACGCAAACTACGTCATTGAAATATTTGGTAGGTTAAAAATCTATATAAATATGGTTGAGGGGTGTGAAAATTAATCAAAAAGATTTTTTATGGAAGAACACCTACGGATAGACAATTGAGGGGGTGCGTCATGGATATAACGGGGAACATCACTGCATTATATACTTCGTACTGCAATACCTATAACTATCCGTAAAGCTTTTCCGATGTGTCAACAATTACCGATTGTAATAAATCCGTCCTTGGTACCCATTTATCATACTGTGAGTTGAGGAATAGCTTGGCTATGTACCTTAAGGTATGGATTTTGATTTGGTTACATGCTTTTTGTTGGACATAATAATTTGCAATATATTATTTTTCGTCTCCTTTAGTTTGACATGATGTGAGAAAAAACCTAAGGATTCCTGCAACATTTTCAGGAAGGTGTTCACATGTTATTTTATAAATTGTCTGAATTTCCCTCCTCAGAACCAGGTAGTTTGAATTCCCATATTTTTTGACATTTCGTTTTCTGTGAAAATCCAGTTTATTTAATATTATTATTTCGTTTGTTCTGGGAGTGCGATAAAGCTCAAGTATACGGTAAGCGTTACTGATGTCATCACAATGTTTGCAATTGTTTGGTGAGAAGTAAAGCTCCATGGTATAACACAAATATAAGTCTAGCATTACATGTATATCTCACTAAAATACTAAAATCATTTCCATATTTTGTGTATACCTATTGTTTTTCTGAGACAATATTCATAACATGTAAATAGTAATTTATTACATGAATACGAAATGTTCATTTCCTTACCTAAAATCTTCATAAGGTTAATGTTTCTTAAGTTATAGTAAACAATGAAAAAAGTGACGTCATTCTGACATGCCGAAGTAAATATATTAATGCGCAGTCTTCTGCGTGTGGTTCTGAGTATAAATTCTGCACATGGGTGTGGTTATGCTAGTACAATAAAGTGCTTTGTACACTGTTAAGATGTACAGCCAAAAGTTAGCTGTGGATGCAAAACGAAAAATAAATAATGGTTTACACATAAGAACATATTCTTCTTATAATAAGCAAAGGAAAGATGAGATTCAAACCAATCTCTCATTATCTCAAAGTAAATGTGTAAACTCTAAGTATGTCACCATGTGAAAAACGTTTTGAACTGGAAAACCAAAAGAAAATTATTCTTGTACATCCAAATGATCCTGATATTCCTGAAGAAGAAGGTGACGCATTTAAAATTATTTGCACTGAGCAAGAAATAATACTCAATGCTGTGTTAGACGAAATTTCAGATATTCATATGAAATAGCCTTTGAAGAGGAAGTACTAGTTCAAAATACAATTTGTAATGACATTCTAATAAAAATGAAATTTTTGAGTTTCTAATATTTAAGGAACTGAAGTGTGAATGTACCCATAATGAAGTAAGTGAACTTTATGTAAAACAATTTTTAGAAAATTATAAACTTTCTGAACCTCTAGTTTGTGAGGCACGTGCCATTCATAATGAAAACGAGAATGTTCACAATTGTGTAACTGAAACTGATGAAGAATTAAATACTAATGTGTGGAATCAATTAATTAGAAAATCTAATTAATTGATTCCACACATTAGAATCAATTAGAAATTAACTAATTAGAAAATCAACACGAGACCAAATATTAAAATAGTATTTGAAAACCCATGTAAAATATATAGAGGTAAATATTACCCCATATCTTATAAACAAATTTAACTATGCATATCAAAAGATTACATTTAATCATTATCATATTTCTGATTTAAGAGAATCGTATTTTGAACAGGATAAACATATGTTTCAAGAATCACTGTAAACATCAATGTGTTTCTGTTAATGCATATCAACACTGTGAATATCAGTGTACTTCTTCTTTTGTAAATGAAGAATGTGTGTTACTGTGTATTGCAAGATGGAAGCCACACCGTAAACTTTTGTTATGGGTGCTTTGAAAATCGTAGTATTTTAGATGAGTATGAATGCATTATTTTAAACTATGATATGCTATGCTATAACACCTGGCGTGCATTGGTTAATATGCAAACCTTTAATGAGTTAAATGAAAAATTCGCAACAGTACATAGTGATATTGAAATTGATTATTGGACATTTACATATGCATTATATAACATATTGTTTAGAAGGGAGGATATTCAATTAACTACTGAGTTACTCTTACAAAAGTATTTACAATATAATATGCATTTTTAAAGTTGTAAATAATAATAATAATAATAATAATAATAATAATAATAATAATAATAATAATAATAATGGAAAATAAAAACTCTTCCGTAAATCATTTAGAAAATTTATTAAATACTGAAAACAATGTATGTAAGTTAACGAAAACAGTGATAAAATGTTTTCTGCATTACACTGGCCAACATGTAATTGTGCATATTATATTATAAATATTGCATGTGTTAAACAGTATTTAAAGAAAGTTGTAAATAAATTTTATTACTTTATAGGCTATATTACTTTTTTATTATTATTTCCTTACATGACATTTTTTAAAAATTTTCTTATGTATGAATACAATTTACAGTATCAAACTTGAAAAAATTCTAAGAAGAAGAAGAAGAATTACTTCTTACAACAAAACTTTAACTTGTGTGAGATCCGTCAAATAATTTTTTCTTAATTTTGTTCATTCAGTCCTGCAAGAACTTCGTTGTCAACATTGAGTGTGATCAGTCAATTTTTTTCTTAATTGTATTTATTCATTCGTTCTGGAAGAACTTCGTTGTCAAAAATGAGTGTGATCAGCGAAATAATTAAAAAAATTCAAGTCATCAAACTTTTAAATAGTTCAAGTAGTAGTAGTAGTAAAAACTCATCAAATATCAAATTTTTAGAACAAGTTTCCAAATGAAACGATAGAATACATAAAAAAGTCTCATCTTGTAAAATACCAATATTACCTCTTTTATTCAGGAAAAGTTTTTATTATTAAATAAAAATCAGAATTAAAATTTATATGTATATTTAGTTACATATAAAACAAAACACACACAAAACATACAATGTGTACAAGTATAAAAGAAATAATAATCATGATAATATTTACATAAAAGGAAACAAACACAGGCTACAATATTATATACATTTATATGATTTGTCCTTTGTTAATAGGATATCCACTAAATTTGTCAAACAATTACGGTTTCTTATTAAGTTGAAATTTTTTTCCTCAAATACATTTCTATTAGTATTTTTTGAGTGTGATTTCACAAATATATTAAAAGTTCTTTTTTCACATTGTCTTTTACCATAATGCAAAATGTCTCACTTTCCAGTGTTTCAATGTCAACGCAAAGACAGTGGAGCAAAATTTTTCTCGCGCAATCATAAACGCAGCCCTAACACAGTAAGACGTAATTATGATTCCACTCGTTAATACAAAGTTTAATACATTTTTCATCTACAAATTTTAATGAACAATCACACTTTTCTTCTTCTTTCGAGCGCACTGATAAATCTAATGGAAACTTTTGGGGTGAACATGCAAAATCCAATGGTTAAACAGTTGCTAACGGTGGGTCCGGTTTGCAATCGTCCAATTCGACAAATAGTTGCAGAATTTCTTCTTCATCCACTTTACTAAATACATCTGAAGATGATGATACTCTTTCCGGTAAGCTCCATCTCATTGTGAGGATTTTTATTGCTTGTGCTGGTCGTGGTGGCGGTGATGCTCCTAAACCATCTGATGAAGCTGCTAGTAGTTTTGCTGGAGCATGTGATGCTGCAACTAATACTGCTGGATCTACTGTCAATAATAGTGATGGAGATGATGCCGGTGATCTTACTGGACACGTAGGAATTAATACTGGTTCTTCTCTTAAATCTATGGTTTCAGTATCTATGATAACATCTAGTGATGCTGCTGAAAAAATACGTATCTTCTTCTGAATCCCGTGAAGCTTTAAACTTTTCTTCTTTGGAGATTCAATAATGTCAAACGGAGAATCCCAGTCGATTTTAGCGCAAAATGCTAATTCACGCCGTGTTTGACTGAAAGACTCCATGACTATTCTATGCTCATCTTCTCTGCAAACCCCATATATAAAGAAAATTTTACCAACAACGTCATACCACGTGATACTTTAAATCAAATTTTTCAAACGGTTCCCTATTACTAGATTTTAAAAAAATTCAAAACAACTAACTTTAACTTCCCCAATTTTCATAACTATAGGGTATATGGAAAATCATATATCATGTCACTATATGTTACTCACGTGATCAAGGGCATCCACTTATTCTCTAAGAACAACAGCATACCATCAATAATACTATTCTCATCATGTTCTGGCCATTCACATCTTCTCAAAAAAGAAATTCCTGTTATAAGAATATTCCTTCATTAATGTGATTCAGGTAATCTATCGTATAGCGTTCATTCACATCCAGTTTCAATAACAACAACAACATTTTATCAATAATGTTATTCACATCGTCAATCAAATGTCCGTCATTTACAAAGAAGTGGTTTACATATTTTCAAATAAAAAACTATGTTATTTTATTCCAACACTAGTGTTATTCAAGTACAAATAACTTATTTAAAAGTAATATTTTATTAACAATTCTTTTACAACGTAAAACACATTTTTCTATTCAAGGTCAGTATTCTCTAATGCCTACCGTTCGCAATTTCTTTTCTATTCCCCATTGGTATTCTGTAACGTTAAATTTAATTTTTATTTCCTCGCTGGTATTCTTAGTGTTTACTCACTGCGGCGCCAAAGTTCTTTTCTATTACATTCTCGATATTTTATAACGTTAAACTTAATTTTTATTCCTCCTCAGGTATTCTTTGATGTCTACTCACCACGACGCCAAAGTTCTTTTCTATTACGTTGTCGGTAATCTGTAATGTTAAACTTCTTTTTATCCGTCGCCACTATTTTTTCATGCCTACCCACCGCGGCGCCAAGCTTCTTTTCTATTAGTCGTCGGCATTCTGTAATGTGTACTCACCGTGGCGCCAAACTTCTTCGCTAATGCATCGACGGCAATATGTTATGTCACGCAGCAGTAAGGTCAATACCCTACACCGAAAGATTTTACTTCCGTCCATCCATCCGGGTTCCAAAAGCTCGTGAAAACTTCAGTTAGTCTTCTGACTTCAGCTAAGAAGGAACTATCTAAAAACTTCTCCGCATCCTGTTATAACTTCTTAATATGTTCACACAACGAGCTTTTTACCAACGAGCTTTTTAGTACGCTTACACATAAATTTAACAATGAGTTTCCAGGTGAAACGATCCAATTAAAAATCATTACGTGGAATTAAAAGATATGCAAACAAAGTAATGAACAATAAAATAAATGAATGAATAAAAATTTCAACCCTGTTCTATTCTTCCTTCCTTCCATATCCTGTGTTCAATTCCTGTTCTTTTACGAGTGTTATTATAAATAACATGAGAGAATAGATAAGCACTTACTGTGCACGCCTTTGGCGTGGAAGTCCCGGGTTCAATTCCCATTTTAGTACACTCACACAATTTAGTATTTTCGGAATATAATTCCTCTGAGCTTCATATGGACGCAATCCTTTAAAAATTACGAGGCGATTAATTCCATTTTCCTCTTAGTGTGCAGAGCTTTCACATAGGGGTCCCTGGGGACCCTGGAGGGTCCTAAAAACAGTGGAGGGGTCCTAGAACTATTTTAACAACGAGTATTATTCTAAATAATTAGAATGAAATAAAAAAAACATGGGCACTATTCAGTGCATCATTCTCAAGGCAGGGTTCTTCTGTGTCATATTTTTATACTGTACCTAGTATCGAACCTGGAAAGTCAGGGAACAACGAGTTTTTGAAGGTCCAGGGGATATACAGGGTCCCTACACAGGGACACTCATCTGACAAACATTTTAAAAGTATTGGAACCACTTTAACACCGAGTACTATTGTAAATAATACGAATGAAATAAAAAAGACAGGAACAGGTTCCTATATCCATTGGAGGGGTCCTACAATTATTTTTTATAAGGACAGGGTCCTAAATCCATTGGAGGTGTCCTGGAAGAGTCGTACACAGGGGCAATCTTCGGGAACCCTTCTCAAACCAGGGACCATGCTGCTGCTTGTCCACAGTTAGCAACAAGGATCAATAACTCCCCAATTATCATTCAAATTTTCCAGGAAACACTCAGACCTTTTACAAATCAAGACCTACTTTCCCTATGTAGCAAGTAACAGGACATGCTCTATAGCTTGTAACACATCTCACAAACAAGTACCATTACGTAATGTACCGTTAGCGCGGTCTCTTTAACGACCCGGTAACATCTTTCTAGTAAAGTACAATAATAGTTGCTCCTCTAAAATCAATCAAATTATCGTCTTATGTGTTATTTTCATTTCAATTTTTCTAATCTTATCTGTTTTCAGAGGAAAAATAAAGGATAAAAGGGTTTCTATAAAATTCTTTGCTTAAACTCTGCTTATATTGAAATAATAAATAAATTATGAAGATTACAATGCACTTAAGAAAATAACATGTAGGTACAAACAGAAATGTATTATGATAAGCATGAGTTAATTAAAAATATACCAACGACGTTATTAATTTAGCAGAAAAATCAGCTTATCTGCAAATCAAAGACTGAATATAAAAATAATTGTAAATTTTGCTGAAGCTGGAACTGATAATACAGTTTATTATGATACTTTAACCTGTCAGAAGAACTTTAGATGAAATATAAAGAACTGAAATTGATTGAAGAATTTTGATTAAGTTGTAATGTGTTGTGTATTCACTTTTAAGGAGATATTCGATAGAAGTCGTAAATGAAGGTTTTCTATGTAATAAATGATAGCAAATTATATTAATTTCTTAAAAGAAAATTGAAAATATTGAGCAAAATTGTTATTTTTTGAAAGAACTAGAAAGAAATACGGAGAGAATAAAAACTATGTTTGAGAAAAGTATTCTAATCGAATGTGATAAATTTGAAAAGCTTCTTCCTCATGATTTACAATTCATGTGAGAGTTGAAATGATAGATGAAATAGTTAAAGATGGATTCTGTATTAATTATACCGAATTTTAAGATCATTATCCAATATTAGAATTTAGTATTTAAAATTGAACAGTTTTTCAGAATTTTCTATAAAATAAAGATGGTATCTCAATTAAATAAGAAAATCAATATTAAATTCTTAAAAATCAAGATCTAGAGAAAGATATATCATACCCAGACAACACAATGCACGTACAGTATCCGTATAGTACATGTACAATTGCACGGATGCAACATGTGCATCATCTGTATAAAAGCACGCCTGTACATGTGATGCACATATACATGCCAGGTCCTATTCAACATCTTCACGTGCACAGAACATGTGCAATGCACACGTACACGTCCTGCATAAGTGATTTACACCTACCGCGCAGGTGATTTACAAGTAGCACGTATTCGATTTACATGTAGTTCACAGGTAATTTACATGTAGGACAGCGGTGATTTACACGTAGCACACCGGTGATTTACATGTAGCACACAGGTGATTTACACGCAGTAACCAGGTGATTTACATGTAGGACAGTGATGATTTATACGTAACACACAGGTGATTTACACGCAGTACCCAGGTGATTTACACGCAGTACCCAGGTGATTTACATGTAGGACAGAGGTGATTTACACGCAGTACCCAGATGATTTTCATGTACAATATAGGTGATTTGAAGCAGTACCCAGATGACTTACATGTAGTGCACAGGTGATTTCCTCGTAGTACAGAGGTGATATAAAAGCAAATTCGAGATGCAACGAAAAAAAGGAGTTCATATATTTCGTGTCTTACGCAGTAACACCATCTATAACTGCAGCGACATCACCTTCAAAGTATATAACAAGTAACTAATAATTGTCAGTGAGAATTTTGGTTTTGGAGTTATTATTTGCAACGAGCAAAGCTTAAGGTGGTATCTTTGACATGTTTACCAAGTAACAAATAACGCAACATGTTCTGCTTTAATAGGTCAAAAATAATCTTGTAAACCTATGAACTGTCTGACTGTAGTTACATCAGTACAATGCTGCCACCTGTTGATCTTGTATCCTAGCTCAGTGGACGCTATGGAGTTTTTGCAATCATTCAGCTGTTATTCGTCGAAAAGTCTTTATAACACCACCTGGAGGTAAAACGACACCTACCAAAAATGGAGGTTTCTTTCTGTTGATGA